>NW_028229514.1:15377600-15555100 GCF_053477565.2 Lygodium microphyllum
TTCATACACAAGGTTATTTGAAAACAAATGATTAGGCATTTAACTTTTGTAAACATCAACCATGTGTGCATATGGGGAAGTGAAACAAGCTTAATAAATCTGTTTTATAGAGACCTTTGCATTGTAGACTAATTAGACATCTTTTTCTTTGAAGATGATGCATTAAAACAATAGTAAGCGTGAAATTTCATTTATAATCTCATATTTACGAGTGAACAAGAAAAGTAGCATCACATTATCACATTCTAATGAGATCCTTTAAGACATGTCTTACTTGCCCTTGTGCGCAATGTATACGAGAATGTAAAACCAACCCCACACAAGCGAACCCTCCTCACTACAACATATCCTTTGGAAAGTATAGATTGTAATTACTATTTAACTTGTAAGAATTTGCTCTTGTTAGTGGGGTTTCAATTCCTAGCTTGAATGTAAGAACTAAAAGCTTAACACCCATACACTAATGGAAGTGTATTTGCGATTGGTATGTGGCGTCTATGGCATTGGTTGGATTTGCTAGATATAAGACCAACAATGGTAGCTCCTTTTGCATGTTTTAATAGCACATATTGTGGTATGGCATTCATTGGGCCCCTTGTATAAGCAAATACTATTGTGCAACTCATGATCCTAGTAGTTACTACAATTGCATGTTTGGTTGGATGGTCAAAGCGCCATCCACGTAAACTACTATGGTAATCTATATGTTCTACTATGGAGATAAGCACTCTTTGTTGGAGAATATCTATATTCATAAAGAATGTAGTTGCACTTAGATGATTACCAAGGCTAATTACCATACCATATTGCCCAACATGGCCCTTGTGAGCTAGCCACTTCTTCACTCAACATGGTTGGCCTCTCCTTTTCTCAACTTGGTAGGATTGATGAGTTATTTGAATCCCATGATATAATGTGCCTTTATGGCCTATTTAGCTATGTATTTACCTTTTCTTATAGCTAATTTATCACACCTATCAGAGATAGAATTAATTGTGACACACTTTACATGGATGGCCGCTAGCTGTGTATCATCGAATAAGTCGATGAGAAACCCCTCTACAACCGTTTCTAGGGCCTCCATAGCTACAGCAGTCTACCTTCTTGTTGGTGGGCCATCCCACACTCATGCCCAAAATCTTCCCATCCCTTTCAGCTCCAAGTCTTGCATAACTTCCTCAACAACCTTATGAAAAGATCTTTTCAAGATGAGAAGCTTGTATGCGCGCTGGATTCTCCTTGTCTCACAAAGGGTGACAGTGCTTGATTTCCATCTCCTCTTCTTTTGTGGTGGTCATTGTGCTCTATGGGGAGCGCCTGCTGCTGCACTAGAGGAAGCTCCACCTTGTGCTCCAAGTGGCACGCCTTGGCATGAGGCCTTTCCATGGCTGAAACGATGACATGCTTGCTTAGTGCATGTCATCAAGCTCGAGGAGAGCAAGATGGAGAAGAGATAGAGATTGGGGGTGTGAAAATCGGGTTAATGCAACTTCATACACATTGTCCATCGTGTGATCATAAATCCATAACCTTTTATCGGAATGGGACGAAACTTCACACATGCACTCATTAGGTGGCCAAGAGCCCAAATTTTTCTTTTTTGGAAAAAAAGTACATGCAAATCCTTGGTCTGAAGTCTAGCATCTAGAGCCACTTTCTGCCACTACAGACCCTTGGTTCAAAGTCTGGCGTTTGGAGTCACTTTTTTGGCTAGAAAATGACTCTAGATGCCAGACCTCAAATTAGGGGTCTGCATGAATTTTTTTTCTCAAATAAAAAAATTTGGGCTCTTGGCCACCTAACGGGTGCGCTTGTGAAGTTTTGTTGCATTTATATACAGTTTACTATTTTCAAAATTATCCCATACTAAAATTTTAGATGGATTGATAATGGAGAAATCAACATCACAAATACTGGCCCTTAAAAACTTCGCACCCCATTGACTATACAGAGGCATCATGAGTAGAGTTTGCAATAAGAAATGGCAATTTTTGCATGTTTTTTCTATTGAAATTGACAATGCTAGCAAAAATTGTAAGTAAGAGTTGAAAATACGGTGAAGATGCACAATCAAAGTTAAGAGTGAAGGATAAGAGTAAAAATTTAATTCATATTTTAAGGGTGCGTACCATAGTTTTGCATTGGGACATAGTCATATGTCTAATGCACGAGGAGAACACAGTGCCAAAAAAGATAACATTACAAATTGTGTTAATTTCATTGGAACGAATGCATCCTTCACTGCTTCACATGTATTACAGAATGTTGAGCATCACTCATCATGTCAACTAAAAAGGCCTTTGTAGTACACTGAAGAACATGAAGACATTCTTTTGTGAAGCGATCAAGTGTATCCTAACCTTGTGCCAAAAACCACCTCCTGCTTTTTGTCCGGTAGAGGTCTTGCATAATCTCGCAAACAAGTCTCAAGAAGCTTACCTTCGCAATGATGAGATCAAAAGAGCGTTGATAATTCCTAATTTCTCTTAGGGCCACTGTACCTCACTTCCACTTGCATTTCTTGTGGGGATGTTGAGGAGGATCGTTGTGAGAGTGGCTTGAGGAAGCAAGGTTAGGTTGAGAAGGGGGTGCATTTGAGCTAGTAGATGCTCAAAGGGACTAAACACGATATGGGGCTCTGAGCAGAAGCTTATTTGCAACTACCTTAGGTCTAGCCATCTTTCCTACATAAGAGATCTGAGAACTCAATGAATAAGATAGAAAGTCAAACTCTCTTTTATACAACCCTAAAATGTAAGACTCATTCACTTAGATACACAATCTCTCTTTGTCTCTTAAAATATGAATTGCATTTGTACTGAACATATTGTTCATCTTACTATCTTAGTTCTCTTCAAAACCATTTGCTGCCTTGTCGAAGCCTTGTTTCTACCCACTTGGCATGGTTTTCTTTGGCAGTTGAGGCTTTATAATGCACTCTTTTAGTGACACGACGTGATTCCATCATGTCTACAACCGATTCATCAGCACTTTCATTTGCTCTCTTTTGTCAAAGTTTAGCTTCATCAGCTACTATAATCCTATACCGCCAAGATAGAAATTGGATCATTGGATTGCTACCATTCACCCCTCCACCATGATCGGTTTTTCTTTGGTATGCACCACACACTATCCAATGTGAATTTTCCATCACTTGTGTGGACCAAAATCCAATGCTTTCCTTTTCTGCAAAGTATGGGCCATGTGCCTGAAGGATATGCTACAAAGACACATATCACACATGAGTAAAACTATACTCAATCATTTATACAATTCATACAATTTTAAAATATCAACTTAGTATGCACCATGTAATGTGTGATAGATCTTTTGCCCCACACTTCCAGCATGTTTGTGTAGAAGCTATGCATAGCATCAATAAATTCTTGCTTATCTTCATTGTTAAACACCATCTTGCAAAGTAAGGGAGCCAATTCATTAAGACTTATCCAAACCTTAGCTTTGGCCAACCTTGTTTTTCCTCTATTACTTCGATTAGGAACTGCAAAATGTAACTTCTTCCACCCATCGTAGTCATACAACCTATGAACAATGACATTCCCTTCCTCATTGATAGGTGCTGAGAGAAACTTTCTAGCCTTTGCTTCTCCAAAGCAAGGCTTTTTTGGCAAGTTACCAGATTTTCATGATCTCTTTTCATCTTTTTCAATGGTCACTTGATGCTTGTGTAGCCCAATTTCTGATAGCACTCACTCCACATTCCTACACGTTGCAATGACTTTTTTTTCCGGTTCTATCCTATAAGAAAAGCAAATGTATTCATATACAAGTTTCCCCATGATTCTAACAAAAGCATGAAATTAACAAATGTGAATATGATCCAATGGAATGTTGAAGATGGGCTTCCAAGTGGGATCTTCTCTATTGCGCGTCGGTGCAGCACTTGCCACCCTTTGCCAGTTCTTCTTTCCATCCTTTCCTTCCACCCTCTCTGTCAAGCAATATAGGCTTGTATTCTTTGTATTTGCACCATTGGAGATTCCACACATACATTTTAAAGTTTTCAAGTCTCATGCAAGATGCCATTCAACCAAGTATTGACCATACCCTTCAACCGAGAGTATCTCACCATGTTCCTAATTATCAATGATGCTTGGAATGCTTGTGTGTATAAAGAATAGTTGCAGCACCTCAAATGTTTTCTTAGGAACATCAAATGTAGCGAGCCACCACACATGGCGCTCGGATTGAATACTAAAGTTCCCTACACTAACTTTTTCAAGCTTTATGCCTTTGATGACCTCACTTTCATCTAATTTTATAAAAAACTGCAATATACCATTGATCCGGGTTTTTTACAACCCGGATTATTACCACAAAATTTGGCCAAAGCCCCTATCAAGAGCTTACCATATCACTTTAGGTTTACTCTTCAAGCACTAGGTATGCTACATTGCTTCTCGATTATGATAACTCTAGCAAATGGGGGAAACAAGTTCTTAGAAGGCATGTCAATGTAAAGGGTAAATGGGATGGTTATCTTAGTGAAGATGAAAATGGATTACACCTAGGAGTTGAGTGAATGCATAGATTTTTCAAAGGACTAGCCTCCAACTACATATGGGCTCCGTCTGTATCACTAAGATTTGGAATCTATCACCATCATTAGAGGACACCTCACCCTTGCACACAAGTCAATATCCACATCATGGTGTCATTTGGATCTTGCACAAAAGCTTACAAGCATGGACCCCTTTTGTCACATGCTTATATGTATTTATATACATATGGGATACTAAAGTCAAAGCAGCCTTTGGAAGCCCTTTTTTATTATCTCAATAACTCCCAAGAAAAAGCAAATTTCAAGAAAATTCCCGTGATGGCCGATCGGTTTCAATCTGGTCTACAAAGTTGCAGAAGAAACTTTTTCCAAATTCCTCACGGATTTGAAGTTACGAAGGCGCAGACTGCTGGCTATATGCAATTTTCTTCTCTCTTTCACCACACCAACTTTCCACTCTATCCTTCTTGTAAATATATTATAATAATGTGCTTTGGGCATCCACCTCTTGTAATCTAGCTCCATTTCTCTATTTTGTCTACCACCACCCTTGGCTTCTTGCATGATGACCAAGGTGGGGACTTGTCCCATCCACTACTCTCCATATTTTCAAAGATGCCATACATCATCTAGGATTATGTTAATCAAGAAGATTAGCTTAATCTAATCCCTCATGAAGGCTATATAAAGAGCCCAGGGAGGAGGGAGAATGACAAGTCCATGAGAGCATTCTAGAATACCCTCATCTCTTTGAGGGAAGCTATGAGTGAGTTCTTTTATTATGTAGCATAATGGCAAGCTTCCTCTACCTCTTCTCCTATTATCTCCCTCTCTTCTCATCTTCTCATTCCATGTAGCATAATGGCAAGCTTCTTCTATCTCTTCTCCTCTTGTCTTCCTCTCCTCTCATCTCTCTCTCTTATATTCCAATATGGTGTCTAGTACATGTATTCTCTCTTGTAAATTTGTGTCTTGGTTCTCTTGATTCTCTTTGAGAAAAGAGGAAGGAGGGAGAATGACAAGTCCATGAGAGCATTCTAGAATACCCTCATCTCTTTGAGGGAAGCTATGAGTGAGTTCTTTTATTATGTAGCATAATGGCAAGCTTCCTCTACCTCTTCTCCTATTATCTCCCTCTCTCTCATCTTCTCATTCCATGTAGCATAATGGCAAGCTTCTTCTACCTCTTCTCCTCTTGTCTCCCTCTCCTCTCATCTCTCTCTCTTATATTCCAATATGGTGTCTAGCACATATATTCTCTCTTGTAAATTTGTGTCTTGGCTTTCTTGATTCCCTTTGAGAATAGGGATGTCCTAGCCCATCCTCTCTTTGGCTAGGTGGTGCCCCTCTTTAGTTCTCTTAGTGAGGATTGGAGGTTGGATGGGTAAGAGGCAACCCGTTCATCATTTCAGCCCTCACCATTACATTCCTCAACAGACATATTTTAGTACATTACCATTGCCGATTGCACCTTGTACAAATCTAAATAGTAATTGTTGAGCTCAGTGAAATTCACCTCATATGCATTATTAGTCCCAATCTTTAGTGTTTTCATGTATTGAACATGCATGGGATGTCCTATCAGCTCTAAAACCTTTGTATTAAGTTTCCGTTGGGCCTCTATTAACTTTGAAGGTTGAGGAAGAGGCATGATTCTATTTCTCTTTAGCACACGACCAAACCCACCCTTTATACCTTTGAATATCTTTGAGTAAAGTTGTTGTACTAATATGAGCCCTGTCACAAATGAATTGTGCATCCACAGCTAAGAACTCATTTGACGCATCTTTTAATGTGTACTCAATCACCTTTTCCT
Source organism: Lygodium microphyllum (assembly GCF_053477565.2). Classification (NCBI taxonomy): domain Eukaryota; kingdom Viridiplantae; phylum Streptophyta; class Polypodiopsida; order Schizaeales; family Lygodiaceae; genus Lygodium; species Lygodium microphyllum. The sequence continues at coordinate 15,383,939 of NW_028229514.1, forward strand.
TTATAGCCTTAAACCTAGGATTTCTCAAAGCGTTTTTCAATGTGCTTGCCTTCAGTAATCTACTAATACATGATCCAACCTCACCCTTGCCTAGGTTCTCATTCTGAGCTAGCTTACATGCTTCGAAACATCACTTCTATTGGCCGCTATTTACAATTAACTCACTGATTGGCTTCTTTTTTCATTTGCACTCCTATGTTAGCTTGTTTTTTATCTTTCTTAGGTGGTCCAATTGTGCCTTTGCCTCCTCATATGAGATACCAATGTCATGGATAGTGTGTTGCATTGAAATAATTTGTTTGTTTTGTTAAATTATAGTATCATTCAGCTATACCAATTGTCATATGAGCTGCTGTATATGAAGTTGATGTGCAACGATCACATCATGAAAATTATTTATGGTTGCTTGGCAAGTTGTAAATACTTTGAACGCCTTATCATTAAGCTGCCTAGTATAACAGAGCAACCAATTTTCACCCTCACATACATTCTTTAGCAAATTTATGATTCCTGAGAATGTTGGAGGTTCCTGAGAATGGTGGATTCTGTGAGGTTTTAAATATTTTTTTGTCAGGGCTCGTACTACACAATGTGGATTCATTGTGTGAGAAGTTGACGGGGGCGCTTGTCCTTTTTGGACGTCAGATTAATTTAATGTGCACGTGGATGATTCTAGAGTGGGTGATTGCGCAAAATACATATTAAATTAACGGACATTTAAGACTTTAGAGTGCACTTGAATTAAATCAAAGTTCGGACAGAGTTCCAATCTATTTAATTATTTTATAGCTGAATACTGCTAGATATTCACTTTTGTCGGGTTTATCTTATTATTTTCTAAAATTATGAATGCTTCAGTTGATGAGTAGAGCAGGTAGTGGTGGCGTTGGGAAGCACTAGGCGATGACATGAATTCAAAATACTTAGAATAATTATTATTTTTCATGGACACAAGCCTTATCACTAAAGACATGGCACCAATATTTGTTTAAGAACACTTATTTATTAAAGTGCTTGACAAACATTTATTATTTTGTATGTGCATAAACTCTTGGCTAAATATTCCATTATTTAACATTGTATTTGGGCACATCTCGACTTTTAAGATGCCCAAACACTTTACTCTTTATTTGAAAAAAAGCAAACACAAAAGCCAAAAGCATGCTAATTGTAAAGTGGGCCTTTTTTTAGCTTGGAGATTAATAAATCTGTAAATACATGGCTTGTGAAGTGATCACACAAGGTATGGGGGGAGATTGCACCTAATTCGTATTCTTATCTCTTATTGTGCAAAATCTCTTTTTTTCTTTATGAAGCTTTTGTAGAGTTCTTTGTTCTTGGGGACCTCCGACATTCACTATGCACGCATACAGCATCCGATTTATGCACCAGTGGTATCAGAGCGAAGCTGAGATCAAGGGCTTCCAATCGCTTATCATCTCGCTCAAAGGCAAAAATGAGCTCTATAGACTGTCTCATGATAAACTGTCAATACAAGTGTGTTTCTGGAGGTGAAGAACCCCCAGCTACATTCTCAAATCACAAAGAACCTCTCCAAAGAGGCGAAGGGCCACCTCTAAAGATCCTTTGTAAGTGGTTTTTGTGACAGAGAAGCAAAGAAGAGGTTTACTAACTTTGGAGTTAAAAAGCTTTAAAAAATTTTAAGAAAGGCTTAATCTCCACGATTTCACGAATTCGTGGCAGCAGCATGTGCTGATCGATGTTGACATCATCTAAAATATACTGCCATCCTGCATGCTACCAATGACTTATTAAAGCTTTCCTTTACAAAGCTTAAAAATTCTAAAGCTTATACTAAGGCTTCAAATCAACTATTATTCTCCTATCTAGCAGGTATTCACACTGTGTTACTCCTGAACCAGTTTCATAAATCCATCAAGCCTCTGTTTACACTTGTGATTTGGCAAAATTGATTCACAGCAAGCATGTTGTCACACACATACTATGCGGAAGAATTTTTTCGCGCTTCTGTCATCAATTGCCGTACTTGTGAAAAATTAATATTGTAAAAGAAAATGCTAATTTTTTTTTAAAAAAAGCAAGCCTTGTAAACCCAAATTTGAGCTATGCTCATCCTTCTAATGAGATTTCGAGTGTGTCAGGTTTCTTGAGATTTTTGCAGGATGTTCGATCATCATATGGATGATTTAATGGGCGAAGGTGATTTGCCAGAGCTGACTATGGAGCAAAAATTTGATCTAATTATGATACAGCTTCAAGAAGAGTGAAGAGCACGTCAAAATTTGCAAGCACAACTAGCTACACTTCAATGATCCATTATCGATCAAGATGGAGTGCGACCTGAAGATGTTATTCAATGTATGATTAACGCAACACTCGATGGACAGTCTCTTAGGAAAGAATCCAAGATAATTTAAAAAAATTTCAAATTCCATACTTTTAATGCGTAACATGAAGGCGAGATGAAGGCAAAATTATTCTTGCTTTCATCAGTTAGTTTGATGACTATTTACATGAAGAAAAATATGCTGAAAAAAATCAACTTAAATGTGTCACTAACCATCTAGCAGACAGAGCATCATTATGGTGGACTATTGTTCGCAAGAGTGTTGATTGATTGTCTCTCTACTTGGGAGGCCTTTCAAAAGAAATTTTTACAAAATTTCCTTCCACCTCAATTCCATGAAAAAGTAATCAAACAACGGGATCTCCTACAACAAAGAGATCATGAATCCATCCCACAATACACTAAGCGTTTCTAGAGTGTCTTAGTATAACTTCAAATAGTTAAATATGTTCTTGAGGCGATCCACAAGTGCAAGTATATGTCTGGTTTTCTTGGTCACTTCTATAAGAAAGTGAATATGTTCAAGCCAAAGACCTTGGAGGATGCGATTTCTTTAGTGCATGATGCGGAAGATAAAATTTGTGGACAAGAAAAGCGACCACAACAATTTTCGGCTAATGGTAACTTTGGTACAAAGCAATTTAATTCTTATTTCCAAAGATTCAATCAAAATTGCTTTATTGCTTCTTCTTTCCATAAACTCTAGACTCGACCTCCTGCTTTACCATCAAATACAAATTCAAACCCTAAGCCTTCACTCTAGCCAAATTCCAATATACCCAAACTTCTAGCCATTATTAATAATGTCTCCAAAGAAAAGTCTATAGTTTGCTACAAGTGTCATCAACCTAGACACTTAGTGGTGAATTGTCAATCCAAGAAGCAAGCTGTTCAAATCAATTACTTGGGAGCGACTAAAGATGAAGACCATGAAGATATGCTAGACTTCACTGAAGATGATGATGATATTAACGATGCTTCAAATACTTTACCAAGTATGCCAGATCCTCATTCGTTAATAACCATGAAATATTTTGTGCACAGTGAAAAGATTGTTTTGCATAATGATGGAATTTTATCTCCGCAAAGTTGGTAAAATAATTGAATTTACTTACTATTCCAACTCATTATCACATAATGGCTGCATTCTTAGGCACAAGATACACAATAAGTTCATGATTTATAAATTAAAATTGGTGATTATGTTGAGCACAAAAATTTATTGATTGTGCCTTTGCAAGCGAGTGATATTATTTTAGGAATGGATTGGTGTCACAAATATAATCTCGACATAGATTATTCTACACATTCCATGAAAATTCATTCTAACGAAAAACAAATCACATTACATGGATCGCACAACTTTAATAAATTTTCCCTGCTTAGTCACACACAAGCTAAATGTGCATTGCAAAAAGGTAGCAAATCATACTTAGCATGGGTGAATGAAATTGAAGCTAAGAAAAATCATATGTATCCTAGGCATATATAATTTCTTTCACAAGTTAAATATTATTTTACTGCTGATTTACCACCTACTTTACCACCTACATGTCTCAAAGACCATAAAATAGACGTTCTCAACCACCATGCAAAGCACCTTATAGACACAATCACATTGAGCAAAAGAAAATCTAAGCACAAGTTGAAGAACTGTTGAACCGAGGACTCATTAGGTCCAGTAGTTCTCCTTTTGGAGCACTTATCCTATTAGTTAAGAAGAAAAATAATACCTATAGGATGTGCATTGACTATCATACCCTAAACAAGTTCATTGTTAAGAATAGATATCCGATCCCCAGGGTAGATGACCTCATGGATAAACTACAAGCAGCCACTATTTTTAGCAAGCTAGATCTCAAATATGGATATCATCAAGTATGATCGGATACACCTGACATTTTCAAGACTACATTTAGAACTCAAGTTGGTCATTATGAATTTCTTGTTATTCCTTTCAATTTGACCAATGCACAAGTTAAATTCAATTGTATGATGAATCGAATATTTTTTAAGTATCATAATTGTGTGATTGTTTTCTTTGATGATACATTGGTTTTCAGTAATAATGAGAATGAGCATTGTGAAGATCTATCTTTGGTTTTTAAATTGTTGAAAGAGAATCAATTATATAGTAACCCTGACAAGAGTGAAAATTTCCAAACATAAATTGAATACTTAGGTCACATTGTTTCTTCTGATGGTATTCGTGTTGATCCTGAAAAGATAGAGGCAATTTTGAATTGGCCAACTCCTAAATGTAAAATATTACATGGCGCAGCGAACAGAATCTGAGAAAGAGATAGAGAGTACACAACAGATAAGAGGAGAATCAGTAAATTCTTTAACTTCAAACAACTGATACAAAGATGGCTCTGTCCACCCGTGCGCTTCCACTGAGTGAAGCTTAGATGGCGATCTAGACAGAAGATAGGTGAAGAGTTTAAGGCTAGCTGGAACAACAACTCTGACTGGGTGAAAGATTAGTGTAAGATGGCTGCGAAGGGGTTTAGCTTTTATAGCCTGCGAAGGTCGTTAGGTCGGCCTGCTGACCGACCTACCATATGAGCCTCCACTAGTCGGCCAGGGAATATTCCAGGGAATATTCCCTTTACCATCGGGCCGGGGGCGCTGCCCCCGGACCCCCACCAGGGGGGCCGCTGGCCCCCCTGGGACCCCCCAGCCAGGGGCCGCTTCCGCGGCCCCCGGACCCCACAATAGGGGCCCCTTTTAACTCCCTTACCACGCAACTCAATGCAATGTGCCTCGAGTTGCTACCAGCTTAACCACTCTGTCTAACCCAAAGATTAGACCCACAACAGTCACCTTTTTGCCATCCGGTCACATAGACCTCATCTGATATACAAGTCAGGACTCAACCAATGTCCGGGCTCACATTTGGCTTCTCCTCATAATGGGGGCCTTACAACTTTGAGCACCATGGATCATTGGTAGCACCTAATGAGGGTGGGGGCATTGATCATATCTAACACCCCCCCTCAATGTCCACCCATAGATGAACTATCTCCTCGGCCCAATGCCGAGTCTCTGAAGATGAACTTGAAGCAGATCCTTCGTAAGTGCTTTGGTGAAGATATCTGCTCCATTCTCCTCTGTTGGACAGTAGACCAATTCCACTATCCCATCCTCCATCAAATCACGCACATAGTGATACTGGATCTCTATATGTTTGGTGCGTGCATGAAACACTGGATTTTTGGCAATGGCGATGCAACTCTGATTGTCACATCTCAGCACAGTTGGTTCTTCATCCTGCACTCCCATATGCCATAGAATCCTTCTCAACCATACGGCCTCACATGCAGCAAAACAAGCTGCCTTGTACTCTGCTTCGGTAGAAGACAATGCCACTGTTGGTTGCTTCTTACTAATCCAAGAAAAAATTCCTGAACCCAAAGAGAAACAATAACCAGAAACTGACTTCCTGGAATCAATGTCTCCTGCCCAATCTGAGTCACAGTTCCCCACAAGAGAAGTTCCGAAACTGTATGTGATACCATAGTCAAGAGTTCTCTTCAAGTATCTGAGCACCCGCATCCCAGCCTTCCAATGACTCTCATGAGGTTTGTTTGAGAACCTGCTCAAAACACCAACAGCAAAACTGATATCTGGTCTGGTGTTACACAAGTAGATTAGACTGCCGACCAACCTCCTATACCTCCCAATGTCTGCTAGTGCTGATGTATCCTCAACGGATAACTTTACATTCACCTCCATAGGTGTAGCTATCTCCTTGCACTCGGTCATGCCAAATGCCTTCAAGATCTCCCATGCATACTTCTTCTGAGAGATGAAGATCTTTCCTGGCTCTTGCCAGACTTCAACCCCCAAACAATAGTGCAGCAAGCCCAAGTCTGTCATTTCAAACTCAGAACTCAAAGCCTTTCGAGTTTGGTTGATCATATCTTCATAGTCACCTGTAATAAGAAGGTCGTCCACATATAGGACAATCACTACAGACTTTTTACCATCCCTGTAAACATACAAGTTAGCATCTGAGGCACATCTTTTGAAGTTTAGGTTTAAAAAGAACCTATCTATCCGCTGGTACCATGCTCTGGGGGCTTGTTTCAGCCCATACAATGCCTTCTTCAGTTTACACACTTTGTTCTCAAAATGGGGGGCCTCAAACCCTGGTGGCTGAGCCACGTACACCTCCTCCTTGAGGTCACCATTTAAGAACGCTGACTTAACATCCATTTGGTACACTGGCCACTTCTTGTGGGCAGCCACTGCAAGTACCGTGCGAATAGTGGTCATTCTGGCAGTTGGGGCAAATGACTCTTGAAAATCAAACCCTTCAACTTGTGAAAATCCTTGGGCAACTAGTCTAGCTTTGCACTTTTCTAAGGTACCATCAGCCTTGTACTTTACCTTCCAGATCCACTTGGTGCCAATAATCTTCCGCTTTGTTGGCCGATCCACTAGCTCCCAAGTGTCATTCTTCATTATGCTGTCATACTCCGCCTGCATAGCAGCCTTCCATGATGGATCTGCAAGTGCTTCTTCTAAGTCAGTTGGCTCCTTTACTTGTCTCATAATCTCAACCATCAAGGCCATGTTGACTATGTGAGCAGAAGCCCTCCTTTGCTCCTCTATTCTCTGAGACCTCCTTGGTCCGTCTGCCTTCTCCTCAACAGATGCAGGCATAGGATTATTGTGGTCATAGAGCTGCTTCACCCAGCGCGGCAATGGCTTTTCCGGTGGGGTGATGTCAGGTTGGTGAACTTTTTCCTCATCATCTGAAGATGATGCTTCCTCCTCCTTAAGGATAGGGATAGCTCTCGGGACAGGTTCATAGTGGACTACTTCTTCGCTTGATGATAAAGTGGAAGACCTTGCCTTCTCCTCCTCCACTGTATGCGGCTCCTCCTTGAACACCACATCACGGCTCGCGATGATCTTCTTTGCCTCTTGGTCATATAACTTGTAAGCCTTCTGCTCATCACTATAACCCAAGAAGATACATTTTCTGCTTTTTGGTTGTAACTTGTTTCTCTTCTCATCTGGAACATGTGCATAACATTCACATCCAAAAATTCTGAAATGTGAAACAGATGGTTTCTTACCAGTGTAAGCCTCATGAGGTGTTTTTCCCTTGAGAGCCTTTGTGTAGCTCCGATTTAGAATGTAGACTGCAGTATTAACAGCTTCAGCCCAAAAATGGTTAGGCAATCCCTTGCCCTTTAGCATGCATCTTGCCATCTCCACAATGGTACGATTCCTGCGTTCCACAACACCATTCTGCTGAGGTGTGTGAGGCGTCGTCAATTGACGCTTGATCCCTTTGCTCTTGCAAAAGCCTTCAAACTCCTTTGAGTTGAACTCACCACCACCATCTGTTCTAAATTTCTTCACACTTTTCCCTGTTTCATTCTCAACAAGTATTAGCCATTCTTTAAACTTACCAAAAGCTTGAGCCTTATCACGAAGGAAGTACACCCACATCTTCCTACTGTAGTCGTCGACAATCAACATAAAATAAGAAGATCCCCCCAAGGCCTGTGTAGGCATCTTACCACACAAGTCAGCATGCACCAACTCTAGAGGAGCATGTGCTCTATTCTTGCTTTCTTGTGGAAATGCCTTTCTCTGTTGCTTGCCCATCATACAAGCTTCACATGGTTCCTTCAATTCAGTTATTGTAGGTAGGTGAGCAACCATACCTTGCTTTTGCATCTCCTTCAATACTGCAAATCCGATGTGTCCAAACCTTTCATGCCAAAGCTTACTTGTGCCCACTCCAGCGGTGGCTGTAAGAGCACTTAGCTCATACAGGTTGTTCCTTCTTTCTCCTTTGCCAACAATTGTGCCAGCACTATCAATAATTTCTGCACCTGTCTTCTTGAACCTCACTTCATGACCAAGATCAGTTATGGCAGCAACTGATAAGAGATTTCTCCTGATTTCAGGAACATACAACACATTTGAAAGCTTTTTGACTTCACCATTTGCAGCAACAAAAGAAATAGTACCTGTGCCCGCAGCAGGGCATTTAGCATCATTTCCAACCGTCACAGTGATGGATTCTTGTAGAGGCTGCATAGAACTGTATAGACCTTTCTTGTTGGTCATGTGACGGGAGGCCCCACTATCCAACACCCAAGAGTCAGTGGTAGATTCTTCTTGCGCCGAGGAGCACACTTCCTCAATGGTCGCCATGAATAATTCCAACTCTGCTTCAGCCGTATTGGCTGTCTCTTTCCCTTTAGTTTTAAGGGTACCATTCTTTTCATCTGCCTTCTTGACACGACAATCTGCAATTGCATGTCCTTTCTTCTTACAGTAGAAGCACTCTCCTTGAAACTTCTTCTTGCCGCCCTTTTTCTTTTTGTCACCATCATTTTTGGTGGAGGAAACACCTTTGCCTTTTGCATTGGCAGAGAATGCAGCATCTCCATTGTTGCTTCCTTCTCGGGCTTTCAGCCTCAACTCCTCCTCCATTAATAATGCACAAAACTCCTCAAAAGTCAAAGCTTGAGGTCTCACCTGAGTATTAAGGGCAGTTACTAGTCCATCAAACTTTTGTGGACAAATTCGAAGACACCTCCGAGCTAGCTCTTCGCTAGTCTTTTGTATCCCAGCGCCAGCCATCTGGTCGCGCAGATTCTTAATCCGAGTGATGAATGCTTCAACCGTCTCTCCTTCAGCAAACTTCTCCGCTGCTAGTTGATTCTCCAAGTTTTGAATCCTTGTTTGGTTTCGTGTTTCATACTGACTCCTTAGTACATTCCAAGCCTCTGACGCTTTGGTTGTATGCTGAATCAGAGTCAAAACACTGTCAGAACAGCTTGTAACTAAGGCACACAATGCATCTGCATTCCTTCGTTTCCAAGCTCGTAGAAGATCTGCATTCGGAGGAATCATCACACTAGGATTTGATGGGTCGGGGGTAGGCTGTGGTTCTGCGTCAGTCCCCAGCACAGTCTCCAGAAGCTCATAAGAATCAAGGATAGTTGTAATTTTGAACTTCCACAAGGTGTAGTTTGTACCATCTAACTTGCCTTCGCTGAAGGTTGGTGGACGAATCCTCAGTGTTTGAATAGCCGGTACAGCAGCACCACCTCCTGCACCGCTTCTTGATGCGCCAGAACTGCTTCCCGGAGTCGACATCGTTTCTCTTTGCTGTTGAAGCCTTTGCCTCTTGCACGCTCTCCGATCTCTAGAGCCCCCTGGGCTCTGATACCATGTAAAATATTACACGGCGCAGCGAACAGAATCTGAGAAAGAGATAGAGAGTACACAACAGATAAGAGGAGAATCAGTAAATTCTTTAACTTCAAACAACTGATACAAAGATGGCTCTGTCCACCCGTGCGCTTCCACTGAGTGAAGCTTAGATGGCGATCTAGACAGAAGATAGGTGAAGAGTTTAAGGCTAGCTGGAACAACAACTCTGACTGGGTGAAAGATTAGTGTAAGATGGCTGCGAAGGGGTTTAGCTTTTATAGCCCGCGAAGGTCGTTAGGTCGGCCTGCTGACCGACCTACCATATGAGCCTCCACTAGTCGGCCAGGGAATATTCCAGGGAATATTCCCTTTACCATCGGGCCGGGGGCCCCTTTTAACTCCCTTACCACGCAACTCAATGCAATGTGCCTCGAGTTGCTACCAGCTTAACCACTCTGTCTAACCCAAAGATTAGACCCACAACAGTCACCTTTTTGCCATCCGGTCACATAGACCTCATCTGATATACAAGTCAGGACTCAACCAATGTCCGGGCTCACATTTGGCTTCTCCTCATAATGGGGGCCTTACAACTTTGAGCACCATGGATCATTGGTAGCACCTAATGAGGGTGGGGGCATTGATCATATCTAACACTAAAATTGTGCATGAGTTACGTTCTTTCTTAAGTCTTGGCAGCTTTTATAGAAATTTTGTGAGAAATTTTTCATTGCTTGCATTGCCTTTGACGAATTTGTTAAAGAAATGTGTTGTGTATCATTGGTCTAACAATCAGCAAAAGTCTTTTGATTTATTGAAATATGCTTTGACACATGCATATATTTTGCAATTACTTGATTTTAATCAATCATTATTTCTAGTAGTCACTAATGCTAGCAGATTAGGAATAGGAGTTTTCCTCATGCAAGATTCACATTCCATAGCGTATTCTAGTTGCAAACTTAAACCCTCTGAACTGAAGTATTCCACCTATGATAAAGAATTGTTAGTTATAGTTCAAGCCTTACGTCAATGGAAACATTATCTAATGGGATCCGAATTTATGATCAAAACTGACTAGCAAAGTATCAAACATCTCATTAGTCAGCCAAAATGTTTTTATCGTCATATCAAATGGGCTACTTTCATTCAAAGTTTTCATCCACTTATCCAATATCAAATGGAAAGAGAGAATGTTGTTAGTGATGCATTGAGTAGAAGACCAAGTATCCATAATATTTTCATTCTATCTTTTGATTCCCTTATTCCTATGAAGAATACCTATGACCACGATCCCAGTTTTCAAGATGATTGAAACAAATTGGTTGCTAATAGCTGGATTCCAATTGATTCTTTGTCTTATTTTGATGGATTTATGTTTTATGAGAAAAGATTGTGTGGCACTGTTCAATTTAAATCATTTGTGTTGCATGAACTTCATTGTCCTGCATATCAGGGCCATAGAGGTATTATTTCCATTTTAAGAACACTGGTTGAATATTTTCACTAGCCACAAATAGAATTTAATGTTTATAACTTTGTTTTTTAGTGTTTAATTTGTCAAAGAGTCAATTTAATGTTTATAACTTTGTTTAATTTGTCAAAGAGTCAATGGATTTTATAATTGGTTTGCTTAACACATAAGCTAATCATGATATGATTTGGACTATGTAGATTGATTTAGCAAACAAGCATATTTTCTACCATGCAAGAAAACATTAATTGCATCTCAAGCTGTACAATTTTTTTTAAAGATTGTTTTCACTAACCATGGTTTGCCAAAATTTATTATTTCTTATTGTGATTTTAGATTCTATAAAAAAAATTGGATTACTTTGTTTGCTAATTTGGACACTAAGATTTATTTCTCATCTGCATTCCATCCTGAAACCAATGGGCAAACAAAAGCTACTAACATTACAATTCTAGATCTCTTACATGCATACACAATTTCAAAACCACAAACATGGGATACACATTTGTATCTACTTCAATTTGCATACAATAATACACTACACATATCTACTCATAAAGCACCTTTTGAAATCATTTATGGATATAGATTTCCTACACCTGTTACATTATTGTCAAATAAAGTTAAAGCTAATGATGATATTGCCAATACACATGCTACTATTTTTGCTCACGTTACAAACATGATTGCGAAAGCCTAGCAATCATACACTAAACAAGCTAATAAGAAAAAAAAAGCCATGAGTTTTCAATGTTGATGATTATGCTTGGTTACACATTGAAAAGAGAATATTGCAAAGTGTTGAGAAACACCCTATTGTTAAATTAGCACCTAGATTTTATGGACCTTTCAAAATAATTCACAAGATTAATGACAATGCATTTAAATTAGAACTACCCCAACATTGGAAGATACATAATACTTTTCATATTAGTTTACTAAGATATTTTATAGGCCAATTACCTATCCACCCTGTCTATTGAAACCCTCCTTTGTTAGAAGAAGAAACTGAAATCCTTGAACTTGAAACTATTCTAGACACTAACTTTATGACCACTAGAACTGGCCGTAGATATTCTAGATATTCGGTTAAGTTTAAAAATCATCCTGTTGAAGAAGCCCAATGGATGCACACCCGCAACCTAAGTGCTTACCCCTCACTGCTCGTTCCACATTAAGCTAATAGTGATTGAGGTTAATTGCTATCCCACCTCGAGGGTATACTGTCAGGAGGCATATTTCATGATGGATTTCAAGAGGTTTTTTATTCCATGGAAGATTCCGTGAGGTTTTTCGATGGATTACGTAAAACTATATTTATTTGTCGGGGCTCATACACAAGGTTGATTCCTAGTGCGAGAAATTGATGGGGACACTTGTCCTTTTCGGGTGTCAGATTAATTTAATGTGCACATGGGTGATTCTGCAATCAGGGGAGAGCATGTTTGCAACCACATGCTCTCTGGTTTTTTTTTCCAATTCTGTTTTGTGCGTCTATCAGCGCGTCTAAATTGCAGGTAATTCGCGTTTATTCGCGCGTCTATAATGCAGACTACACGCGCTTATACACGCGCTGCATAATTCAAATTAAAAAAGGAAATTAAATATCTTTTTTAAAAAAATGACATTTTTTGTTTTCCGTTTGTATCTATTAGTGCTTGTAAAAGCGTGTCTAAAAGCGTGTCTATATGCGCGTGTATATGTGCATCTATTGCGCGTCTATTTGTGCATGTAAATTCGTCGATACATGCGATTATAGACGCGGAATGATAGATGCCTATATAGACGGGCGGATAGATGAACCCGTAAGTTTTTCTCTGTATTCAAAAATCGCGTCTAAATGTGCGTGTATGAGGCTTTTTTGTTGTAGTGTGTGCAGGTCAATCTACATGCGATGATACATGCGTGCGCAGATTGACCTGGAATATGCATGTGACAGCGCGTCTATACTGCATCTCAGATGCGAATATAGACGCGCTGAACAGAAGGTTGACTTTAGGAGCGCGCCTGAGAGCGCGTCTAACCTGCAATTTAGACGCGGTTATACACGCGTCAGCTCTCCCATCTCTGATAAAAAACAATATATTTTTACAATGATGAATGTAACCAATCCCATGTTTGTGTTTATCAGTTTTCTTGTTTATGAGAAGCATTAGCACTTAAATTTTATGCTCAATGTCTAAAGAAAGCTCTTTGAAAATGTAGGTAATATATGATTTTTTGTATCCAAACAAATTTGTCTTTTTCCTGTGTTTTTTTTGCAGATGTCGTATCCTAGTTCATCTAGCAATGACCCGGATTTGGATCGCATGAATGATACATTGGCCTCGTTTGGCAAGGGCGTCAATGCATTTTTTTGAGGTTTTCCTAGTAGGGAAGACTTCATGGGAGAGATGACCAGACACCTTGGCCGCTCTCCCACAGCGGACGAGGTGTTCAGTGTCATGTCTGGAACGCCTCTGACGTCTTTGCCTGGCACTGCTTCCCAAACTCCAATTGCAGGTACTCCATATGCAGGTACTCAATATGCAGGTACTCCACGTGCAGCACTTGTACGTGCATCGGCTGAAGCATAAGCCTCTGCAGAAGCACGTGCATCCAGCGAGGCAGAGGGTAGTCGACAGAGAGGAAGGAGGGAGAGTCGAGGGGGAGGATGAGGCTTGTGTGGGGGTTATCTAGGAGATAGCGAGCGATCACCCTCACCAGTAGATCACGTAGAGGAGCTTGTACGCCAATACTATAGAGTTACAGATACTGGTGGCATCTTCCATGATGATGAAGGAAGGGATGTAATGGCGTACATGAGGAGCATCGTGCATGTGACGTATAAAGATTGTTTCATTGCCTTCAAAAATCAGAAAAGTGGCTCGTGGCAGGAGATGTTGAGGGCAGTCCATAGGAGGTACCCAAATCCTGAGGGTCAACGATTCTCGGATGATTGGGGATGCACAAAAGTGAGGGTTTTGCTTCACAACAAAGATCCCACCTCATGACATGCGCCAGGGACTCACTGCAGAGGCAGGAGGAGGGGCGTGGAGCCTATAGCCAACCACCTATGTGCCACCGCATAGAGTGGAAGAAAGCCAAGAAGAAAGTAGTAGAGAAAGTGAAGAGTCGCCAGCATGCAGAGGTGCGACGGATCCAAATGGAAACAATGGGATCATAGCATTACAGATCGGGCGGCAGAGAGTCGTGGGAGGCAGAGTTTGTAAGTATATTTTGATTTCTAGTTTTTTAAAATTTATATTTCTTTCAATTCTTTATATAATTTATTCTAATATATTGTGTCTCATAATTGTTTGTATATATCATAATTTTTTTGCAGACTACTATCGTTGGTAGGATACCTACTCCTAGTGAGGTAGGTTACCATCGAGGCCATAACCGCGCAGCCACATGGCTTCACTTCTATGAGGAGGGTCTCATCACTGAGGACCAATACAACCGGGCTATGAGGATTCGACAGCCAAAGGAGGTATGTTTTTCTTACTTTCCTAGTAAAAGTATAACTAATTATAACTTTTTCTCCACCATGTCTACGTAAGCAACCTTGATCTTTTGTGTGTGTAGGCGAACCCAGATGTGGAGCATAGCGAGGAGGGGGATAGTGACGCTAGTAGCCATGGTGGTACTAGCGAAGATATGGGTGCACTCCATCCTATTCTCCCTCCTATACTCTAACTTGCATCAGCCAATTTAGACTTTGTTGTTTACCGTTTTCCATGTAATCTAATGCTTGCATTCAAACACGAGATTTTGCTTCAGCCATGCCTCCTTTACGAGCTTCATCAGTCCTTTGAATTCTCAATCCATATGTGGCTGCATCTATGGCAAGAAATGATGTCCTTGCAGCCATCTCTTCCAACCTCTTCTACATGCCACCATTTCCAAATTTTGGCTCTATTGGAAGACCAGTTTCTATTGCATGTGTTTTTTCATCTTTCCAAAAGACTAATCTTTTTTCTTCCACTTCGTGGTAGGCTGTACAATCTCACTTTCCATGCTGTAAATTGTCACACCAAATGCATCTCCTCTTGTATCCTTGTTTATATGGCCTTTGGGCTATTGCATGATCCTTCTCTTCCACCTTGACATCCAGTTTTTTGACCTTTGCATTAATTTCTATAAAATTCAGCCTCAAATCACGCATGCCTTTGATTAATTCATCCACAACACCACCTTTAAGAGTCAGACCAACAGGTATAGCCGCTTGTTCTGCCGTAGTTACAAGCGCCTTGGATGCAATTTCAGCCCCTTCTGAGTACCAGCCAAGCACTAGCCGGTGTGGTGCCTATATCCCATCTTAATTTCATCCACTCTCTCTTTACCAACATATGCACTTCTTCAGTTAAATTAGCCCTATTTCAGAAGAGGCATATTCTAAACGATTAGTAAGTCCTACTTCTACCCTATTTCAGAATAGACATCTTCTAAACAACTAGTCAACTTATCGTGCAATACAGGATCTGCAACCTTTAGTAACAAATCAAATTTCAGACTCTCCAATGATTGCTACTCATCGACATCCAACTGCACATATAGACATTCAAATTCATGAAGCAAAGCTATAGCAGCCAACCCTTTATTGGGATTTTCAATCCAATCTATAAATGTCTTTTTATTTACCAATCCTACATCTTCCAAGAAAAACTCTTCTCTCAAAGCTTTCTTAAAAGCTACCCAATCAGTATCTCTTTTATGTAACTCATCAACCCGATCATGCAAAGCATACATGGCCAAATGGGAGAAATATCGATTCCATGCATAATCCAGTACCCCATGAAACAACATCTTTCTTCATACAATCAAATGAAGTCCTAAACATTCTGGCCTTTAAATTGCTTTAATTAATGTCCCACTACTTGTAATATATTCACAACTAAGGAATCAATTCTTTCTACTTCCTGTCGAGTATGCATCTCTTGTTGTAACAAGAATTGTTGATGTTGTTGGTACTCCAACAAAGCAATCATCTGTTGTAAAGCATCACCATCACTTGATCTAGTAGAATCCCCCATCTTTACATACCTTTGCTATCAAATTTCATGACTGGTTCACAACTATCAGAGCCTTTGGGGTAGAAACTCTACCGTGGGGATAAGAGACAGTAGGGTGAAGGGAGATTCAAGGAGAGGAGTAGATGAAAGAGAAGGGGCTCAAAGAAACAAAATATGTAGAAGAATGCTCACACAGATGAAGACTTTTAGTTTATTCCTACATTATGATAAGATAAATCTCTTGTAGACAAAAAATGTGCATAAAAAAATACATTCCTGTATGCTGCTCAAACTACCAATTTGATGCCTCCATTGGCTCTGAAAGGGCAGTAAAATACCAAGACACTTGACTAGAATTCTGCCAGATCACTCCTTCTTCATCTCCCACTTCGGAGTGTGTCACACAATTTTACCAATCCTTCTTTTTACATAAAATCCTCTCAAAATGGTTAAACTACTTTCTTTTACATGTCATCCTATTCTAGAAGTTGTCTATATTTCTTGGATTTTTACAAGAGATAATATCAAAAATTGGCTAAACTTGTCAAAAAATATAATATTTTTAAACCATCCACACTACGGACACTAACATTAATGACTAAAATGGCATTGCTCTTTAGATCAATAAGAAAGTCGCACTCTAGAGCTTTTCACACTATGACTATGTAGCGGCACGACAGTGGGGCCCTTGGTGGGTGTGGTTGCCTTGGAGGTGATGGAAGTGCATGGAGGTATAAGGACAATAGGGTGGATCCATAGGCAAGCAAGGGCATCTCTTGCTTCCATGAATGGTGTTGGGCAGGAATATCCCTATTTTTTTTAGACAGGGGTGGAAATGGGTAGTCCCCCCTTTTTTTCTTACTTCCTCTTCCTCTTCTTCTCCTTCTCCTTCTTTTCTCCATTTTTCTCTTCTTTTTCTTCTCTTTATCCTTCTCCTTTTTTTTTTAATATTTTTCTTTCTCTTCTCTTGTCCTGCTTCTTCACTCATCTCTTCTTTCTTTTTCTTTTTATCGTCTTTCTCTTCATTTTTCCATCTTTCTTTTCTTCTACATCTTTCTTTTCCACCTCTTTCTCTTCTTCTTCTTCTTCACTAACCTAAACCACGTATACCAACCACATTATCATGATAATTTTTTTAAAAATAGAACCATACAACTACAATTTCCAATGCAAAAGCATCCCAATGGATATCATCAAAATTTGGGTAGTCCCCCCTTTTTTTCTTACTTCCTCTTCATTTTCTTGTCCTTCTCCTTCTTTTCTCCATTTTTATCTTCTTTTTCTTCTCTTTTTCCTTCTCCTTTTTTAATAATCTTTTTGTTTCTCTTCTCTTGTCCTTCTTCTTCAATAATTTCTTCTTTCTTTTTCTTTTTCTCTTCTTTCTCTTCATTTTTCCATCTTTCTTTTCTTCTTCTTCTTCTTCTTCTTCTTCTTCTTCTTCTTCTTCTTCTTCTTCTTCTTCTTCTTCTTCTTCTTCTTCTCATTAACCTAAACCATGTATACCAACCACAATATCATTATAAAAAAATTTAAAAATAGAACCATACAACTACAATTTCCAATGCAAAAGCATCCCAATGGATATCATCAAAATTCAATTATACTTTTAAAATAAAAAAAGAAGAATAAAAAGCACCATCATATCCTAACTACAATATGTAGAATGTTCTTTTCCAATGTTATCACGAATCAACACTCTCAATAATCCAATAAAAAAACATCAAATCTGAAGTACTTGCAAAAGAATTTTGGGTTAGCAATATAATGCCCCCTATTTTTCATTGTGATGCATGCTAGAAAAATTATGTGGTTGATGTGTCCTTGGTCTTGGCAATGGAATCAAAATGTTATTCTACAATAGCTCAATGTAGTGGGAGTTTGGACACACTCTTATTCCTTCAAGAGCTTCGATGTAGGAGAATCAAATGAGTACCTCCTCTCACATCGTTTTTCACACACAAATGCAAGCATTCATTTATAGTGATGAGTGCTATGGCCTTACTTTAATCCCATGAAAGATGGGGTTCTCATACTCCACAATCTAAATGAGTGCTCCTTCATCTTTCAATCGTGTGTGATCTCCACATGCAAAAGAGAAGCATGGGGATGGCAAGAGAGAGTGCTTAGATAGATGATGAGTAGAGCTTCAATCTCTTGGTCTCTTAGTCTCACTCTCTTGCTCTCAAACTCTCACTCTCACCCTCACTCACTCTCTCACAATGAAAGTAGGAAGACAACTGTAGATTATAAGCGTTGATCTCTTCCAAAAAACTAGATCAGTTTACCATACTAGGCAACCATAATGCCTTAAATATACCTACATGAACATCTTATTCTATTCTCACAGTCATCCTTTTTATACATGATTTCTAGGGTTAGTTTTTCCCATCCCTCCTAGGTATCCAACCCACTTTAGGGATTTAGGACCATTCATTTCTCATTGCATGTTTTTCCTATGGTCAGAACGAACTAGAACCTTTGTGATTTTTCAACTTGAGCCTATGCAATCATTACAACTTGCATGGGATCAAGCCTTCCTTGTTGTAGATTTATAATAAATCAATACAACTGTTGTAACCTTTTGGCACGTCAAATAAGCAATGATTCATGCATATTATATTGTGGTTAATTATCCAAAGACTTTTATTTTCAAAAATTTTGGCTCCTTATCGTGCTTAGTTGTACCTTTTGTATGTTGCATAGTTCTTGTGAATAATACTCTTATTTGATTTGTTTTACTTCTTTGTTTGATTGGCTCTTTTTTGCACTATTAGAACTCTTGCAAAGTAATTCTTATGTTGAGTCTTCGTAGTTGTACTCTCTCTCTCTCTCTCTCTTTCTCTCTCTCTCTCAATGCATCTTTTCTTTTCTTCACCTTCTTTCGTTCTCGTCTACAGTGACACCTCCATGTTGTTCGACTTATAACAAGCATAAAGGTTTTGACTATCTCACTTGGAGTGTCATCACATGAAAGCATTGTTTTCAAAAAAGTACTTGTGGTATGTTGTTTCATGAGCTATCATGTATCCTTAGGTGCCAAATCATATTTCAAAAGATTAGAACTGAAACAACTATGAAGAGATAGTTTTTACATGAGAGATGGATGACAACCATGCTTATTATGTGCTTCTCAAATTCATTTCTAAAGAGGTCGTTTAGGTTGTTACCACTTATTGGATAACTTTAAGGGTTAGGGAGAAGCTATAAGTAGATGTTGCACTAGAGTCCATTGACCGTGTGAGTTGTGACCCTAAATGGCCACGTACAAACCTGGATGTTTTAACCTATGAATACAATCTAGTCTTTTCTACTTTAGGAGATGTAGATACATGATCAACTTTGGTGTTTTAATCCACCTTTCTAGAGGCTTTGTCTTTGGGGATTGTGCTTAGACATTGGTGACCCCCATTAGGTTTGATCATATGTTCTCTGTTGCTTGAGCATGTCATTGATGCCTCCTTGTGGTTATAGAATACACTTTCTTGTTGATATGGAAGCAATTGGGAGAGGCTTTCAACTTGGCGATTGTGCTCAAACATCGGTGAACCCCATCACGTTTGATCAGATGTTCTCCATGCTAGTTGTGCATGAGGCCTCTTTGTAGTTATAGAAGAGGCTTTCATCTTGATATGGAAGTCACTAGGAGGTTTTGGTAGCTTTAGAGAGGGGTGATAACAAGAATAAGATGAAGGCTTAGTGCCATCACTATGGTAAGAAGGGCTATCTCTGCCATGATTGTGAGGATCTAGTGGCATTGTACATTCTAGTGCTCTTAGGTTTTTGGTATTGGTGTCATATATTCTACTTGCAGCTTTAGGATAGGAACATAATGTTGATATAGAATAAACATGCTATCGTAGCTTGTTAGGAACATGTGTTGAGCAAACCAATGTCATTAAGTGCATTTAAAAAAAGTTATGCTATATCACTTCATAATTAATTTGGTTTTTATTGACAACTCTAAAAAGATTTTATTTATATTATTTCGTATTTAATGGTTTCCAAGTGTCACCTAAGATAGCCTCAGTGCCACTCTAAATAGTTGAGTATCTCATGTACTTATAAATAGGACATGGGCATTATGGTCTACATCTATTCTTACTCTTTCAGTCATTCTCCATATTCAATTATTCTCCTTCTTCATGATTCCTATTCCTTTCCTACCCCCCTAATGTGGTGGTTGCACCCTTGGAGCTACTTGGATTTGTTAGGCATCACAACTAGCTCTTGCTTAGCTATAGCCTAGTTAATGGATATCCTCAATTCTTGTGTGAGTTTTTACATGCCCCTGCAATGGGATGGGCACATTTCTTTTCACTAATGATGTGGCCACCTATTCCTTTTGTTTTCTCTTCTCTCTTGTATTACTCAATCTACTATAGTAGTTTTCTATGCTTCCATTATTGCATCCACATTTGACATGGCATCTAAGTTTAGCATCAAAGTCTCAACCCTCTATGCTTGAGTTCGTGGTGCTATTTTTTAGCACCATATTTGTGTGTTTTGATCTTTCTATTTTTTTTAAGACCTATTCTAAACTACTATAAGTGTTATGTAGCTTGGGAAACTAGTATGTGGAGCTTTTTGGCTTGTCTCCACTGTCTTTTGCTTGCATTTTGTCTACGTAAAGTTGCATTGTGTGTTTGTTGGCTAAGGCAACCCATGTTCTTCATGATGATTGTTTTATTTATTTCTATGTGCCAATGTTTTAAACACAAATGCCATCATTTTGCTTTTACATGAAAAAACAATCAACTTTTTCAAATTTGGCTACAATTACTATTTAAACAAATTCCATTCTTATGATTTGACCCTATGTTTTCCAATCAACCATATATATTTTCTATTTCTTGAATTATTTTATTTAGGTGTTGCTACATTTAATTCTCAAAGTAATTGTGTTTTACTGTCCAACATCTACATTATCACATTCTCTCTCTTATATAAGCTAGACAATTGATTTTTCAAGCTCTATCAAGTTTTCTTGACCATATTTTCTTTGTTGTAGTAATCATTTTGTGATCTGCAACCCTTACACTATGTGTGAACTCATGCAAGTCTAGTTTTTGTTTTGTTTTGGATGTACTTTATTTTTAAATCTCTTCTTTGCTTGATCTTTTTATCCTATCCACTCCAAATGGCACCTCCCTATGGCTTCACTCATGATAAAATTTGTGGCTCTTACTATATCACATGGAGTTTTGTCACGATAAACTTCTAAGTATGGAGTGTTTTAAGTAATTCACAATTATAAAAAAATAATAAGATAAAATTCACAAAAGTGAATACCTACAGCTAAAAAATAATTAAACAGATTGGAACTTTTTCATAATCTTAATTTAATTCCAATACACTTGAAACTCATAAACATCCATTAATTTAATATGTATTTTGCAGAATCGCCCACTGTGGAATCACCCACGTGCACACTAAATTAACTTGACACCTGAAAAGGACAAGTGTCCCCGTCAACTTCTCGCACTAGGAATCAACCTTGTGTATGAGCCCCGACAAATAAATATAGTTTTACGTAATCCATCGAAAAACCTCACGAACACAATATTAGTGAGTTTGGGAATCTCCCAATTCCCATTTTTTTGAAAACTAAAAAGGTGGCACCCGGATAACATGCCCATAAGTTTCTCAAAACCATATGATGTGACCTATTATTGGAAAGCACTTGAAAAATGGAATCTATTAAGCTATAGAGCGCTTGATTTGGAGTTATAGTGTTCAAGTTATGACAAATCCAAAGATTTGACCGTGTGTCCCAAACTTACGGAAAATTCCCATATTCCCCAATATGGTGTTCACGGAATCTTTCGTGGAATAAAAAACCTCCTGAAATCCATCATGGAATATGCCTCTTGGCAGTATACCCTCGAGGTGGGATAGCAATTAACTTCAATCGCTATTAGCTTAATGTGGAATGAGCAGTGCGGGGTAAGCACTTAGGTTGCAGGTGTGCATCCATTGGGCTTCTTCAACATGATGATTTTTAAACTTAACCGAATATCTAGAATATCTACGGCTAGCTCTAGTGGTCATAAAGTTAGTGTCTAGAATAGTTTCAAGTTCAAGGATTTCAGTTTCTTCTTCTAACAAAGGAGGGTTTTCATAGACAGGGTGGACAGGTAATTGGCCTCTAAAATATCTTAGTAAACTAATATGAAAAGTATTATGTATCTTCCAATGTTGGGGTAGTTCTAATTTAAATGCATTGTCATTGATCTTGTGAATTATTTTCAAAGGTCCATAAAATCTAGGTGCTAATTTAACAATAGGGTGTTTGTCAACACTTTGCAATATTCTCTTTTCAATGTGTAACCAAGCATAATCATCAACATTGAAAACTCATGGCTTTTCTTTTCTTATTAGCTTGTTTAGTGTATCATTGCTAGGCTTTCGCAATCATGTTTGTAACTTGAGCAAAAATAGTAGCATGTGTATTGGAAATATCATCATCAGCTTTAACTTTATTTGACAATAATGTAACAGATATAGGAAATCTATATCCATAAATGATTTTAAAATGTGCTTTATGAGTAGATGTGTGTAGTGTATTATTGTATGCAAATTGAAGTAGATACAAATGTGTATCCCATGTTTGTGGTTTTGAAATGATGTATGCATGCAAGAGGTCTAGAATTATAATGTTAGTAGCTTTTGTTTGCCCATTGGTTTCAGGATGGAATGCAGATGAGAAATAAATCTTAGTGTCCAAATTAGCAAACAAAGTAATCCAATTTTTTTTATAGAATCTAAAATCACAATCAGAAATAAGAACTTTTGGCAAACTATGGTTAGTGAAAACAATCTTTAAAAAAAATTGTACAGCTTGAGATGCAATTAATGTTTTCTTGCATGGTATAAAATATGCTTGTTTGCTAAATCAATCTACATAGTCGAAATCATATCATGATTAGCTTGTGTGTTAAGCAAACCAATTATAAAATCCATTGAAATATGTTCACATGGATGTTAGGAATTGTTAAAGGCATTAACAAAATATATTGCTTACCATGGTGTCACTTGACTCTTTGACAAATTAAACACTCAAAAACAAAGTTATAAACATTAAATTCCATTTGTGGCTAGTGAAAATATTCAACCAATGTTCTTAAAATGGAAATAATACCTCTATGGCCTTGATATGGAGGACAATGAAGTTCATGCAACACAGATGATTTAAATTGAACAGTGCCACACAATCTTTTATCATAAAACATAAATCCATTAAAATAAGACAAAGAATAAATTGGAATCCAGTTATTAGCAACCAATTTGTTCCAATCATCTTGAAAACTGGAATCATGGTCACAGGTATCCTTCATAGGAATAAGGGAATCAAAAGATATAATGGAAATATTATGGATACTTGGTCTTCTACTCAATGCTTCACTAACAACATTCTCTCTTTCCAGTTGATATTGGATAAGTGGACAAAAACTTTGAATGAAAGCAGCCCATTTGATATGACGATAAAAACATTTTGGCTGACTAAGGAGATGTTTGATACTTTGCTGGTTAGTTTTGATCATAAATTTGGATCCCATTAGATAATGTTTCCATTGACATAAGGCTTGAACTATAACTATTAATTCTTTATCATAGGTGGAATACTTCAGTTCAGAGGGTTTAAGTTTGCAACTAGAATACGCTATGGAATGTGAATCTTGCATGAGGAAAACTCCTATTCCTAATCTGCTAGTATCAGTGACCACTAGAAATAATGATTGATTAAAATCAAGTAATTGCAAAATATATGCATGTGTCAAAGCATATTTCAATAAATCAAAAGACTTTTGGTGATTGTTAGACCAATGATACACAACACATTTCTTTAACAAATTCGTCAAAGGCAATGCAAGCAATGAAAAATTTCTCACAAAATTTCTATAAAAGCTGCCAAGACTTAAGAAAAAACATAACTCATGCACATTTTTAGGAGTTAGCCAATTCAAAATTTCCTCTATCTTTTCAGGATCAACACGAATACCATCAGAAGAAACAATTTGACCTAAGTATTCAATTTGTGTTTGGAAATTTTCACTCTTGTCAAGGTTACTATATAATTGATTCTCTTTCAACAATTTAAAAACCAAAGATAGATGTTCACAATGCTTATTCTCATTCTTACTGAAAACCAATATATCATCAAAGAAAACAATCACACAATTATGATACTTAAAAAATATTCGATTCATCATACAATTGAATTTAACTGGTGCATTGGTCAAATCAAAAGGAATAACAAGAAATTCATAATGACCAACTTGAGTTCTAAATGTAGTCTTGAAAATGTCAGGTGTATCCGATTGTACTTGATGATATCCAAATTTGAGATCTAGCTTGCTAAAAATAGTGGCTCCTTGTAGTTTATCCATGAGGTCATCTACCCTGGGGATCGGATATCTATTCTTAACAATGATCTTGTTTAGGGCAGGATAGTCGATGCACATCCTATAGGTATTATTTTTCTTCTTAACTAATAGGACAAGTGCTCCAAAAGGAGAACTATTGGACCTAATGAGTCCTCGGTTCAAGAGTTCTTCAACTTGTACTTAGATTTTCCTTTGCTCAATGTGATTGTGTCTATAAGGTGCTTTGCATGGTGGTTCAGAACGTCTATTTTATGGTCTTTGAGACATGTAGGTGGTAAAATAGATGGTAAATCAACAGTAAAATAATATTTAAATTGTGAAAGAAATTGTACATGCCTAGGATGCATATGATTTTTCTTAGCTTCAATTTCATTCACCCATGCTCAGTATGATTTGCTACCTTTTCGCAATGCACATTTAGCTTGTGCGTGACTAAGCAGGGGAAATTTATCAAAGTTGTGCAATCCATGTAATGTGATTTGTTTTTTATTAGAATGAATTTTCATGGAATGTGTAGAATAATCTATGTCGAGATTATATTTGTGACACCAATCCATTCCTAAAATAATATCACTAGCTTGCAAAGGCACAATCAAGAAATTTTTGTGCTCAACATAATCACCAATTTTAATTTATAAATCATGAACTTATTGTGTATCTTGTGCCTAAGAATGTAGCCATTATGTGATAATGAGTTGAAATAGTAAGTAAATTCAATTCTTTTACCAACTTTGCAGAGATAAAATTCCATCATTATGCAAAACAATCTTTTCACCGTGCACAAAATATTTCATTGTTATTAACGAATGATGATTTGGCATACTTGGTAAAGTATTTGAAGCATCGTTGATATCATCATCATCTTCAGTGAAGTCTAGCATATCTTCATGGTCTTCATCTTTAGTCACTCCCAAGTAATTGATTTGAATAGCTTGCTTCTTGGATTGACAATTCACTACTAAGTATCTAGATTGATGACACTTGTAGCAAACTATAGACTTTTCTTTGGAGACATTATTGATAATGGCTAGAAGTTTGGATATATTGGAATTTGGCTAGAGTGAAGGCTTAGGGTTTGAATTTGTATTTGATGGTAAAGCAGGAGGTCGAGTTTAGAGTTTATGGAAAGAAGAAGGAATAAATCGATTTTGATTGAATCTTTGGAAATAAGAATTAAATTGCTTTGTACCAAAGTTACCATTAGCCGAAAATTGTTGTGGTCACTTTTCTCGTCCATGAATTTTATCTTCCGCATCGTGCACTAAAGAAATCGCATCCTCCAAGGTCTTTGGCTTGAACATATTCACTTTCTTATAGAAGCGACTAAGAAAACCAGACATATACTTGCACTTGTGGATCGCCTCAAGAAGATATTTAAGCATTTGAAGTTATACTAAGACGCTCTAGAAATGCTTAGTGTATTGTGGGATGGATTCATGATCTCTTTATTGTAGGAGATCCCATTGTTTGATTACTTTTTCATGGAATTGAGGTGGAATGAAATTTTGTAAAAAATTCTTTTGAAAGACCTCCCAAGTAGAGAGACAATCAATCAACACTCTTGCAAACAATAGTCCACTATAATGATGCTCTGTCTACTAGATGGTTAGTGACACATTTAAGTTGATTTTTTTCAGCATATTTTTCTTCATGAAAATAGTCATTTAACTGATTGATGAAAGTAGGAATAATTTTGCCTTCATCTCGCCTTCATGTTGCGCATTAAAAGTATGGAATTTGAAATTTTTTAAAATTATCTTGGCTTCTTTCCTAAGAGACTGTGCATCGAGTGTTGCGTCAATCATACGTTGAATAACATCTTCAGGTCGCACTTCGTCTTGATCGATAATGGATCATTGAAGTGTAGCTAGTTGTGCTTGCAAATTTTGACATGCTCTTCACTCTTCTTGAAGTTGCATCATAATCAGATCAAATTTTTGCTCCATAGTCGACTCTGGCAAATCACCTTCGCCCATTAAATCATCCATGTGATGATCGAACATCCTACAAAAATCTCAAACAACCTGACACACTCCAAATCTCATTAGAAGGATGAGTATAGCTCAAATTTGGGTTTACAAGGCTTTCTTTTTTTAAAAAATATTGGCTTTTTCTTTTACAATCTTACTTTTTTGCAAGTACGGCAATTGATGATGGAAGCGCGAAAAAATTCTTCCACATAGATTGTGTGTGACAACATGCTTGCTGTGAATCAACTTTGCCAAATCACAAGTGTAAACAGAGGCTTGATGGATTTATGAAACTGGTTCAGGAGTAACACGGTGTGAATACCTGCTAGATAGGAGAATAATAGTTGATTTGAAGCCTTAGTATAAGCTTTAGAATTTTTAAGCTTTGTAAAGGAAAGCTTTAATAAGTCATTGGTAGCACGCAGGATGGCGGTATATTTTTGATGATGTCAACATCGATCAGCACATGCTGCTGCCACGAATTCGTGAAATCGTGAGATTAAGCATTTCTTAAGATTTTTTAAAGATTTTTAACTCCAAAGTTAGTAAACCTATTCTTTCCTTCTCTGTCACAAAAACCACTTACAAAGGATCTTTAGAGGTGGCCCTTCGCCTCTTGGGAGAGGTCCTTTGTGATTTGAGAATGTAGCTGGGGGTTCTTTACCTCCAAAAACACACCTGTATTGACAGTTTATCATGAGACAGTCTATAGAGCTCGTTCATTTCAAGATCTTCGCCTTTGCGCGAGATGACAAGCGATTGGAAGCCCTTGATCTAAGCTTCGCTCTGATACCACTGGTGCATAAATTGGATGTTGTATGCATGCGTAGTGAATGTCGGAGGTCCCTAAGAACAAAGAACTCTATAAAAGCTTCATAAAGGAAAAAAGAGATTTTGCACGATAAGAGACAAGAATACGAATTAGGTGCAATCTCCCCCCATACCTTGTGTGATCACTTCACAAGCCATGTATTTACAGATTTATTAATCTCCAAGCTCAAAAAATGCCCACTTTACAATTAGCATGCTTTTGGCTTTTGTGTTTGCTTTTTTCCAAATAAAGAGTAAAGTGTTTGGGCATCTTAAAAGTTGAGATGTGCCCAAATACAATGTTAAATAATGGAATATTTAGCCAAGAGTTTATGCGCATACAAAATAATAAATATTTGTCAAGCACTTTAATAAATAAGCGTTCCTAAATAAATGTTGGTGCCATGTCTTTAGTGATAAGGCGTTCATCCATAAATAATAATTATTCTAAGTATTTTGAATTCATGTCATCGCTTATGCTTCCCAACGCCACCACTGGCTGCTCTACTCATCAACTGAAGCATTCACAATTGTTAGAAAATAATAAGATAAACTCGACAAAAGTGAATATCTAGCAGTCTTCAGCTATAAAATAATTAAATAGGTTGGAACTCTATCCAAACTTTGATTTAATTCGAGTGCACTCTAAAGTCTTAAATGTCCATTAATTTAATATGTATTTTACGCAATCACCCACTGTAGAATCATCCACGTGCACGTTAAATTAATTTGACGCCCAAAAAGGACAAGCGCCCCTGTCAACTTTTCGCACAAGGAATCCACATTGTGTAGTACGAGCCCCGACAAAAAAATATTTAAAGCCTCACACAAGGAATCCACATTGTGTAGTACGAGCCCCGACAAGGAATCCACATTGTGTAGTACGAGCCCCGACAAAACAATATTTAAAACATCACAGAATCCACCATTCTCAGGAAGCTCCAACATTCTCAGGAATCACAAATTTGCTAAAGAATGTGTGTGAGGGTGAAAATGGGTTGCTCTGTTATACTAGGCAGCTCAGTGATAAGGTATTCAAAGTATTTACAACTTGCCAAGCAACCATAAATAATTTTTATGATATGACCATTGCACATCAACTTCATATATAGCAGCTCATAGGACAAGTGGTATAGCTGAATGACACTATAATTAATCAAAACAGTCAAATTATTTCAATGCAAGACACTATCCATGACATTGGTATCTCATATGAGGAGGCAAAGGCACAATTGGACCACCTAAGAAAGATAAAAAAGAAGCTAACATAGGAGCGCGAATGAAAAAAGAAGCCAATCAACGAGTTAATTGTAAATGGCGGCCAATAGAAGTGATGTTTCGAAGCATGTAAGCTAGCTCAGAATGAGAATCTAGGCGAGGGTGAGGTTGGATCATGTATTAGTAGATTGCTGAAGGCAAGCACATTCAAAAACTCTTTGAGAAATCCTAGGTTTAAGGCTATGAAGGAAAAGGTGATTGAGTGCACATTAAAAGATGTGTCAAATGAGTTCTTAGCTGTGGATGCACAATTCATTTGTGACAGGGCTCATATTAGTACAACGACTTACTCAAAGATATTCAAAGGCATAAAGGGTGGGTTTGGTCATGTGCTAAAGAGAAATAAAATCATGCCTCTTCCTCAACCTTCAAAGTTAATAGAGGCCCAACGGAAACTTAATACAAAGGTTTTAGAGCTGATAGGAGATCCCATGCATGTTCAATACATGAAAACACTAAAGATTGGGACTAATAATGCATATAAGGTGAATTTCACCGAACTCAACAATTACTATTTAGATTTCTACAAGGTGCAATCGGCAATGGTAATGTATTACAATATGTCTGTTGAGGAATGTAATGGTAAATTGCAGTTTGTTATAAAATTAGATGAAAGTGAGGTCATCAAAGGCATAAAGCTTGAAAGAGTTAGTGTAGCTCTCATGAATAGAGCTTTACAATTTGACAACAACAACTCAGGGAACTTTAGTGTTCAATCCAAGCGCCATGTGTGGTGGCTCGCTACATTTGATGTTCTTAAGAAAACATTTGAGGTGCTGCAACTATTCTTTATACACACAAGCATTCCAAGCATCATTGATCATTAGGAACATGGTGAGATACTCACGGTTGAAGGGTATGGTCAATACTTGGTTGAACTACAGGATGTATAGGACCCACAACCATCTTTGAGATGGTCTACTAGAGATAAATGATAGCCTGCATGGTTTGAGCCCTCTATGGATTATATTATGGTGATAGATACTAGTGAGCCTCTTGCTTATGATGAGGCCATATGCAGAGGTGATAGTCACTCTTGGGAGAGAGCCATGTAGTCAGATTATGACTCACTACAAAAAAATCATATGTAGAATTTGGTTCCTTTACTTAGTGGCAAGCATGCTTTGCCATGAGTTTGCTATGCAAGTGGGTGTACAAGTTGAAAAGTACCCTTGAACACCCCAAGCTAGGATATAAGGCAAGATTAATTGCTAAGGGCTTTAAGAAGGAACATGGTGTGAACTTTGATAAATTCTTTTCTCCTGTTGTGAAGATGACTATCCTATGCTGAGTTGAAAACTTTAAAATGTATGTGTGGAATCTCCAATGGTACAAATACAAAGAATACACGCCTATATTGCTTGACAGAGAGGGTGGAAGGAAAGGATGGAAAGAAGAACTGGCAAAGGGTGGCAAGTGCTGCACCGATGCGCAATATAGAAGATCCCACTTGGAAGCCCATCTTCAACATTTCATTGGATCATATTCACATTTGTTCATTTCATGCTTTTATCAGAATCATGGGAAAACTTGTATATGAATACATTTGCTTTGCTTATAGGATGCAACTGGAAAAAAAAGCCATTGCAACGTGTAGGAATGTGGAGTGAGTGCTATCAGAAATTGGGCTACACAAGCATCAAGTGACAATTGAAAAAGACGAAAAGAGATCAGGAAAATCTTGTAACTTGCCAAAAAAGCCTTGCTTTGGAGGAGCAAAGGCTAGAAAGTTTCTCTCAGCACATCAATGAGGAAGGGAATGTCATGGTTTGTAGGTTGCATGACTACGATGGGTGGAAGAAGTTACATTTTGCAGTTCCTGATCGAAGTAATGGAGGAAAAACAAGGTTGGCCAAAGCTAAGGTTTGGATAAGTCTTAACGAATTGGCTCCCTTACTTCGCAAGATGGTGTTTAACAATGAAGATAAGTAAGAATTTATTGATGCTATGCATAGCTTCTACACAAACAGTGTGGAAGTGTGGGGCAAAAGCTCTATCACACATTACATGGTGCATACTAAGTTGATATTTTAAAATTGTATGAATTGTATAAATGATTGAGTATAGTTTTACTCATGTGTGATATGTGTCTTTGTAGCATATCCTTCAGGAACATGGGCCATACTTTGCAGAAAAGGAAAGCATTGGATTTTGCACTACAAGATATAGACCTTATAGCGACGTTTAAAGCGACGAAAATACAAACAACAAAATTTGCCCCCGTCGTCGCAAAAAGCGTCGTTATTGACGACGCCATAGAATCGTCACTATATGTGTTGATGCATATAGCGACGGTTGCAAAGTATTTGCGACGCTCATAGCGACGCCAATAGTGACGCGTGCAGTAAATTTGCGATGCAAATAGCGACGGTAACAGAGAAAAAAACATTTTTGTGGTAGCACTGTGTGCTGTATGAGAGCCATACAAAATAGTTTCTGCACTGCTGCATACAAAGTGTTTGCAAACAAAAAGAATGTATACTGAAATCATAAAACTGATACATGAAATAAATACATGATCGCATAAAATGCGATTGGTACAATCATGAAACGATATCACTAGTACATAGAAAATGTCTACATAGATCGGGCGACTAAAAACTAAAGGTGTGTGAGCTCTAAGGATCCAAGGGCGAGCTACAAATCCTCGTCCCCCGAAAGCTCGTCCCACTGCAAAGGAGCATCAAACGGATTCTGCAGAAAAAGAAACAACATATCAATCCACCATACAATAATGCATTCAAATATCTCATGGTAACTACGGACAAGAAAGATGAGTGACTTACAGGGCCGGCGCGTCTATACAATCGGTCGATCAATGCCCTGAGACCGTGCCTCTCTACATATCGAGTCTCAAGGCCTTGCGGATCGCGATTTGTAACGGAGTGCTGCAAAGAAAACAAAATGCTAATTGTTAGAAACATGATTGTCAGTACAAAGAATATCTCAAAAAAACAAATAATCAAAACAAAAGAGAAACTTACAAAGTCCTCCAAATATGTCCTGTGGCCGCCACTCCCAAGATGATGTACCGATCTGGCCTCGATTCGTGCCCTCGCCGCCTCCCGTTGCTGACTCCAACGTCCTGGCGAATTTGTAGCCTCCTCCCTCAGTCGGTGCCAGTCGTCTACATCTAACCACTCGGGCTTTGGAGCCCCACTCTTGATTGCCTTGCGTGCATCGGATCGTCTATGTGACATGTATGCACGCATGCAATCCATCATCCAGCCCATAGAGAATCTATCCACTGCAGCTGGCACCGGGAACTCCTCGTGCAAGGATGCTACTATGTAGTCCTTGCTCCCCTCCGGTATGTTCCTCCAATGATCCAGGACGTTGTGCCGAAAAACTTGTTGGCATAACTCCCTCATGCGAGCCATCACCCTCCTCCCCTCATCATTCATGATGATGGCTCCTGACCTGCCATTCACTAGGTATCCATAACCCCTAGGAGTGTGCCTAAGATGGGCCCTCTCCCATCTCCGTCCACGCTCCTGGGCATATCCAGGAGACCCCTGTACATCCGGTGTACCGACGGGGGTACCCTCTCCCGGAGTGCCACTCAAAGGGGTGCCACCAAAGGGGGTGCCACCAAAAGGAGTGCCACCAAAAGGCGTGCCATTTGCCGACGGCTGCTCTAAAGCCGGAGTAACTAGAGTGGATGTCCCCACAGGTGTGACAAATCCTGGAGGTGACGTAGCTCCAGCTGAACGACGAGACGGAGACACCACGTCCGTGTTTCCACAGCAGCACCCCCTGATCCTCTTGCAGTCGCAGTCCCTCCCTCTGGCCCAAGTCGCGAGCGTCGAGATCGTCTGCTTGAAGCTGAAGCATCTGATCGCGCTGAAGCTGATCTAACAGAAGCTAATCTAGCAGAGCGCCCTGACGAAGAACGAGACAGCTCCTGATCTGCCATCTCTCTGAATCTCACGAGCTGATCTAGAGACATGCGTGCATCATGTCCTGAAACTCCTCATCGCTCATCCCTCGACTTATCCTGAAAACGTCGATACCTACACAGATAAAAAATGATGTTAGAATAATCAATTTAAACTATACAAAGCACATTAATATAAATCATTTTTGAAAAATCCCTCTTAAAATGCATATCTTATCTACCTTTATGGAAGATCTAAACAACGAATTGAGTAATACAATTCTCCAAGAATGAAGTATTCTATGGTCCCATGTTAATCTCCTGACACAACTCTGCATACACTGGAAGGTCGATAGACATGTCACCACAAAAGAACAAGTCTGCCTCATTCTCAAAAAATTCTACGACTTCTGTATTTCCATCATTGTTAGCCGATGCAGGCTCCAAGCTTGCGGTGGCCTCCACCCCTTGTAATATCGATCCCTCTATTTGCATATTTTCTTCATCTATGCCTGGAACATCGCTTTGATTATATACTCTCGCACCTTGAGGAGTTGAAGGTATAACATACCACCATCGAGATTGTCGAGGGTTTGGATAGAAGATTACCTGTTCACAAACACTTACAAAGGGACTTCAAACCATTGTGACATAAACCATGTCGTATTACAATTAGCAAGCAAATGACTATTTGTACCTGTTCACAATGGGCCGGCAACACAAAGGTGTCGCGCAAATCCATCCATTTTTTTTCGGAATCTATTTCGAGAAATCCAGATGGACCTTGTCGAAATGTTGCTCTAGCTCCTCCAAGTACCACTTTGAACCACTGCACATCGAATAGTATCATGGAGAAGCTATGGTAATCCACCATAATAATACTTTGCAAGTTCCCAAAATACTCCATCTCATCCACAACCGTGTTCGGATCCGTTGCTCGTCGTCGGCTCTCTTGCTCAAACCTTGCCATGACACCACAGTCCATTGTGGAGCGCATTTGGTCAATATGCTCCACCCGAAAATGCCGTCCGCGCGACCACGCTGCACTATATATTTTGTACTGCACATTGAAACACTCAAATTAGATGTAGCAAGCAAATTTAGATACGACACATTCTAAACCCCTCATTACCTTTGGACTACATCCCCTCGAGAACTCCCACTCCTCCATTGAGACCTCTGTCCCTTCGCTGGATACTACGGTCAAGGCTCCATGCAACCATCGTGTTGACATAAACCGCGGCATCTCCTCCATGCCTTCGGGATATTGAATTGGTCGGTGACGCGTACTGCATCGGAATTCAGCTCGCGCTTCCTCTCGATCTTGCCTTTCAATCTGGTACTTGGCGAGCCACGTCTCCATGGAGGCATGGTGCAACATACAAAAGCGATTCACCTTCTCTTCCATTGAGGCATCCATTCTTTTTTCTACCCCATTTCCAACCACCACATCTCCAGTCAGCCTATCATCGTCCTTCAACGTCCATAGCATTTCATTGTCTGGTTCCACCGTTGGTAGCCATTGTGAGATATGCACTAACGCCTCTGACACCAACCAACCTTCCGCCATGCTACCTTCCGAATGAGCTCGTTGTCGCACAAAGCCTTTCAGGGTTTTCATGAAGCGCTCCAGGAAGAACATCCATTGCATATGGACAGGTCCAGCAATCTCCACTTCATCCACAAGATGCACAAGAAGGTGAACTTGTATCGTGAGTATGCTAGTGGGCAGGTATTTCTCAAAGAGACAGACCGTCTCAACTGCTCCCCGCCTTGCGGATTCAATAGAGGACGTCTTAATCTCTTTCTGTGAGAATCATTGCACCAAAGTCGACAACTTGTAAATGGCCCCACGAATTTCTGGAGTTAGGTATCCCGCGATCGCGATCCGTAGGACAAACTGCCACAAATGAGAAAGCATTAAGAATAATGGTCACTTTTCAAATTTCAAAATATCCACGCTAATTAAAATCCATTTTGTTCACAAACCTGACATATCTTATGCCAATCATGGGATTTTAGCCCAGACATTTGGTCATCTTTAGAAAATGCGGACCTGAGAGAACGCATCATACCCGTCGGAGTGCGGATAGACTTGATTACTTGCTTCACAATGCGCTCTTCTTTGGTAGACAAAACCCAGGGAGCACGAGGAAGCTGCACTCCCCCTTTAGCACTCGACTGTAGCCAAAGTGCCTCCATCTTACCTACCTCCTTTAAATCCATTCGTGACCCTATAGTGTCTCTCTTTCCTGTGATGTGGTCCCATAGCAAGCTGCCCACATTTTTTAAAATATGCATGGGATCCAACAAGTGGTTGACCTGTAAGTGGGTCCAATATGGCAACTCGTAGAAAACTGAGAACCATTGCATTCCATTTGGATGTGATTCCGGGTTTACCATTTTCAGCTCGTACCAGCTTGCAGAGTTCATACGTACTGGAGGTCGCCCAAGAAAACCTTCCCTCAGTTCATGATCCTCCGGCAAGAAAGCGGTGTGTCCTTGATATACCATCTTCTTCATGGTTCGTGACCTTCGGGAGTCTAACTGTGGCCCACACAATGGACATGCATGATAACCTGAGGTCACGAGACCTGCAAGGCGATCCACAACCTAGTGAATACTTGATTGAACGAAATAAAATATAGATATTACCGGCAAGAACAAAGGTCTGCTCACCTGAGCACTCTCCCGATCCCGGAAGGCTCGAATGTTGGCTGACCGCCGACCATCGCGCCTGCTCATATCTTGCTCCGTGACCCCCTCCTCCCACAAAATCTTAAGCTCATCGACTAATGGACGAAGATACACGTCCATATTTTTTACTTTGTAGCGGCCCGGGACGAGCAAGCTAAGGATGACATGTCCTTTCTTCGTAGAAAGCCATGGAGAAATGTTGTAGTTGACAAGCACTATAGGCCACACACTGTAAGAAGTCGAGCGCAGACCGAATGGGTTCACACCATCCATAGCGAGACCGAGCCGAAGACTCCCTGGCTCTCGCGCAAAGCCTGGGAAGGTAGAGTCAATGTGACTCCATGCGCGCGAATCTGCTGATATTCGTTGTACTCCATCCGTGGACCTATTCTGCACATGCCATGTTGTCAAGCTTGCCATGGCAGACGTGCGAAAAATGTGGTTTATGCGGGGGATGAGCGAAAAGTGTCTGAGGACTTTTTGAGGGATGGTCTGCCCTTGCAAGTCCTGTCGATACCTGTGAGCACCACACTTTGGACATGTCTCCATAGTCTCGTATTCATCTCAAAACAATATGCAGTCGTTGATACATGCATGGATGTTATTGTAGTCCATGCCAAGCTTCCGTAAAACATGTCGTGCATCATCACGAGACTTAGACATGGTGTTTGCAGGTGGCAATATATGATATTTCAATAGCTTGAAAAAATCATAAAACACCTTGAAAAATCCATCCATGTTTGCAATAATACTGTTTTAAAAAAAAACAATGAAGTCTGTGTGCAAGGTACCTGAATAACTCAGTCACACTCGTATCGCTCCAACCGTATTTTGCTTGCACACTTAAGAGTGCAAGCAATGTCTTCAACCGAGATACTCGGCACCCATCATATAATGGTATGGATGCTTCCTCTCTAAGCGGGTCAGATGTCTCAACATCCATGGAAATCAATGCATCGATTATTGCCTCCATCTCAGGCTCCAAGATTGTAGGCAAGTCGGGAAGGTTATCTATCTCTTCTGGCATTGACGGTGTAGATGGGCCTTGCGAGTGGTCGATTGGCTCCTGCAATCCATCCATCGCACGTCCACGAACTCTTCTAATTGGCCGCAAAGGGTGCACTTCCCCTTGGTTCGAGACATCACCCCCCTGGATACAAAATTTGCCAACAAGACCCAATCTTATTGTGTATGGTTTTCAATTATCTTGAGAGTACAATGCATGAAAAATGCTAACTTCAAATTACCGTTTGCTGAAAATCTGCAATCGCCTGATCAATGATCTTAGATTGAAACTCGCCAAATCGTCGTACGTGTTTTATAGACAATCGGCGTTTTCGTCTAATTGCCAACTTGCATTGAGAGCAAGGACATGGGACACGCTGATTAAGATACGACTCACGGTCTTGAACAATAAGACCTTCTTCGTTTGCCATCTTATCTACATTACAGCAAACGAGGCTTAAATGGATAGCTTTATGGAGATGTACGTTAAGTTGCAAGTTGACCATAAACCTTGCATTGTATATAGTAGTCGAGAGATTTTCCGATGTTATATCTCGGCCTTGTATCATGCTCAACGATTTGTTTATCCCGGTAGATAATTTTTTGTTATATCTCGGCTTTGAGTATAAGTAATCCATTTTAAAATTAATGCGCGCCATCTATG
Organism: Lygodium microphyllum; assembly: GCF_053477565.2. Classification (NCBI taxonomy): domain Eukaryota; kingdom Viridiplantae; phylum Streptophyta; class Polypodiopsida; order Schizaeales; family Lygodiaceae; genus Lygodium; species Lygodium microphyllum. The sequence continues at coordinate 15,420,615 of NW_028229514.1, forward strand.
AAATTTTAAAACTATAGTAATAAAATTAATTTCAATCAATTCTACTCATAGTCATAAGACCTGAGAGAAATTATCCTATACTCAATTTAAGGGTTTCTTCTTCTATAACAATAATTTTGGGTTCATTTTGATGAAGTACGTGGCCGTATGCAAAGCACATTGCATACCATTATCAATACGTATATTATCTTAAATTTCCTTCCCCTCCCTCTCCCTCTCTTTCTCTCCCTCTCCCTCTCTTCCTCTCACCCTCACCCTCTCCCTCTCATTTTCTTTCTCTCCCTCTCTCATTTCCTCCCTCCCTCTTTCTCCCTCTCCCTCTCCCTCCCTCCCTCTCCCTCCCCCTCCCTCTTTCTTTCCCTCTCTCATTTCCTTCCCCTCCCCCTCCCTCTCCCTCTCCCTCTCCCTCTCCCTCTCTTTCTCTTTTTCTCCCTCTACCTCTCTATCTCTCTTTCTCTCTCATTTCCTAAACAAGCAAAAAATAAAGTAATTTAAACATCCTCCAAGCAAAAGGGAGAGGGAGAGATACAATGCACTCTCCCTCTCTTTCTCTTTCTATCCCTCTCTCATTTCCTTCCCCTTCCTCTCCCTCTCACTCTCTTTCTCTCTCATTTCCTCTCCTAAACAAGCAAAAAATAAAGTGATTCAAACATTAAACAAGCAAAAGGGAGAGGGAGGGAGAGAGAGAATGCACTCTCCCTCCTTCTCCCTCTCTTTCTCTTTCTCTCCCTCTCTTATTTCCTCCCCCTCCCTCTCCCTCTCCCTCTATTTCTCTTTCTCTTTCTTTCCCTCTCCCTCTCCCTCTCCCTCTCTTTCTCTCTTACTCTCTCATTTCCTCTCCTAAACAAGAAAAAAAGAAAGTAATTTAAACATTAAACAAGCAAAAGGGAGAGAGAGAGAGAGAATGCACTCTCCCTCTCTTTCTCTCCCTCTCCCTCTCCCTCTCCCTCTCTTTCTCTCCCTCTCTCTCCCTCTCCCTCTCCTTCTCTTTCATTTCCTCTCCTAAACAAACAAAAGAGAACGATTTAAACCTTCAACAAGTAAAAGAAAGAGAGAGGGAGACTCACCAATGAGATATGGCGAGCGTGGGCGGCTTCTCTTTGCAACGAGGGCTCCTCCTCTCCTTCGCGAACAATGGCGGTGGCGGTGGCGGTGGCGGCGGCCGCGGCGGCAGCAAGTCTCTTCCTCCTCTTCTCTCACAAAGCCTTGGCTCTCTCCCTCGCTCTCTCCCTTGCTCTCGCTCTCAAAAGGCGAAGAAAAGAAAATGAAAACGGCGCTCTAGTTTCGGCCGCGCTTTTTCTCCCTGCGGCGTCGCTATTGGCGTCGCTATATGCGTCACTATTTGCGTCGCAAATGCGACGCAAATAACGACGCAAATAGCGACGCAAATAGCGATGCCGATATCCGCCATCGCTAATCGGCGTCGCTATTGCCCCATTCCCTTGTAGTGTTTAACATCCATTTGGTGAATTTCTAGATCAAATAGTGTTGCAAAAGCCAAAAGCATACGAACAGTTGTGGAGCGTACAACGGGAGAAAATGTTTCTTGATAATCTACTCCTGCAATCTGCGAGTAATCTTTTGCAACAAGTCGTGCTTTGAACTTATCAAACGAGCCATCAACTTTGGTCTTGGTTTTATAAACCCATTTACATTTGATAGGAACACGATTTGGGGGGAGTTCAGGAAAAATCCATGTACCTTTGGAGATTAAAGAATCATGCTCAACTTGCATAGCTTCTTGCCATTGATCCCTTTGAGACGAATTGATAGCTTCCATATACGATATTGGATCCTCTTGGACAGACATAGCATCATCAAAGACATCATATTCAATAGAATAGAATCCATGCTCTATCTCAATAGGAATATCGACATATATCTCCAAATTTTCATCAATCTTCTTTGGAGGTGAAGAAGGTTTATGATCGTCAGAATTAGTAGACTCACAAAGCAAGTAAGGAAATGCACTAAGCAAAGACTATGTATCATCTAAAACATCTGACGACCATGTGCCACCCATAGTCTTCTCATCAAATATAGCATCACGACTAATGATAACCTTTTGAGTAGAAGGATCATAAAATTTGTAACCTTTGGAATGATCTGAATAACCAAGAAAAATAACCTTCAAACCTGGAGGATCCAACTTATGTCGAGTGTCCTTAGGCACATGAATATAAGGAATATAGCCAAATGTGCGAAAGTGAGAGACTGAAGGTATCTTCCTGTCCAAATTGTTATAAGAATTTTACCAACAGGTGCAGTTGTTGGAAGATAATTTTGAATAAAAACGGCTGTTAGAAGTGCTTGAGTCCAAAACGTTCGAGACAAACCAGAGTGTATAAGCATGCAATGTATAGCATTAAGAATAGTGCGATTTTTGCACTCAACAACACAATTTTGTTGAGGAGAATAAGGAACTGTAAACTGATGATGAATACCTTGATCCTTACAGAAGTCATCAAATAGATTGGATACATATTCACTGCCATTGTGACTGCGAAGAGTCTTTATAGAGAATCTAGTTTGAAGCTCCACACTTATCTTGTATTGTTTAAATATAGATAAAGCCTCAGACTTATGTCGAAGAAGATAGACATGTGTGTACCATGAGAAATCATCAATGAAAGTTATAAAATATCAATATTGAGACTTTGAGGCAGGAAAAGGATCGCAAATATTAGTATGAACCAAATCCAAGAGAGCACAGGAATGTGATGAAGTAGAAGTGTTGAAAGGCGAACGATGGTGCTTTCCAAGTGCACAGTACTCACATATTCCCATATGTGGATGAGATTTAAGATCCATACCTTGCACAAGACCATGACGATGAAGATCAAGAATTTTGGCAAAATCGGAGTGTGCAAATCATTGATGCCATAATTTGCAATCTGCATCTTCAAGGGCAGTAACAACATTTGCAATCGTATCGTTCAATGATAGCTCAAATAGATTACCATGTCGAGGAGCCAGTGCTATAGTATGTTCGTCTTTCTCTATACGACATTGATTATGATCAAAGCTAACAAACAAACCAAGATCAACTAGATGAGCAACAGAAAGAAGATTTCTTTGCAAATCTGCAACATGAAGAACTCCTCTTTATATTCTAGTGGATGAAACAGTCCCCATATATAAATCACCCACTCCTTTGACTTGACAAGTCGTATCATCCGCAAGGTAAACAAACTACTTGACAGGAAGAGAATGATAATTGTGAAGACACTGCGATTGGTATGTCATGTTTCCAGTGGCACCTGAATCAACGATGAATAGAGAACCATCATGAACATGAAGTACCTTTTCTGGAGAGATATCATGATGGACGAAATTGAGCTCCTGATGAGTATGATCATCATCAATTGTAGTTTGTTGAACAATATAAGCTTGAGAACGTTCTTCATCATATCTGCGTTTATAACAATGACAAGACAGATGATCTGTATGTACACAATAATCACAAGGAGGAAAACTTTTGGACGAGCGAGGTTGCTTTGTAGTAACTCCATACTCCTCATCATATTGACCTGCCCAGCAATCAGAAGCCACATGGCCTTTCTTATCACAATAAGAATAATGTTTGTTAGGATAAGCAAGACAAGAAGATTTACCACCTTGATTAGGGCGTCCACCTTGCTAAAAAAGTGAAGTAGGACGCTTGCGAGTAACAAAAGCAGCATCAAAATCCCTTTGTTTGTGAGTGACCAAAACAACATTAGATTTTTCCAAGTGATGCTCATGACGTTGAGAATATTCAATAAGAGATATACATGTTTTGTCAAAGTGGATATCATCCTTGTTAGACAAAATAGTGATGATATTGTCATATAAAGGATCTTTAATGGTATGAAGAAGTTGAGTAACAATCTGATTTTTAGCAATAGGAACGCCGGCAGCACCAAGCTGATTGATAATGTCTTTAAAAGCCTTGATATGAGAGTGCATAGAAGTACCAACCTTATATTGAAGATTCTTCAAATAAGTTTGGAGATATAAAATTTCGGTGACCAATTTCTTCTCAAACGTTGAGATAAGATACTCCCAAACAGCATGGAGGTTTCCAAATGAAAGACATCCAACATAAGTGAGTTAGGAAGTGCAGACAATATATAACGGCGAGCCGCTTTGTCATGACGAATTTAATCAGTATGATCAATTTTCCATTGTTCAAATAATAGGCCATCAGTAATCAGATAATTGTCATTCATCACATCAATAGGTTGAACTATGCAAGATAGGTCGCCCAAAACAATATCAAATAATTCGTCACCTTCAAGAATTAGCATCATCTTTGCTTTCCACCCAGGAAAGCCTTGTCCTTGGAAGAAGGGAACCGAACGTTGGCCAGACGGATATCCGTTAACAATTATGCAATTGGCCATACCTGTATGTCGAGAGAAAACAAATAAGATGAGATCGCAGAATCTGCAAACCATAAACAAGACGAGCGTAGTTGAGACGTGTGAAATCAAAATAGGGAGATGCACGTGAGAATGACGAAAAGTATTGAGTGACTAAAAAGAAAGCCCAAAATAGAGAGACGTAACGTGCAAGATGAGATGTCGCGTATAAGAAAAGTGCTATTTCGGTCGAACAAAGAATGTGAACGAGAATAAAACATCGCTAAAAATAGCAAGATTTTTGCTTGTCGTAATCAACGTCATTAACAAAGATAAGCGATTAACGAGCTGTAATTGGAGATTAATGAACTATAATTAGAATTATAGTTTTAAATAAAGAATCGCATATTCAAGCAAAATTGTAGTCGTGAATCCTGAACTGTCATAACTTTTGAATCCTGACAAGATTCCAGAGACGACGAGAGCTACGCACCTAGACCTGGTTTTGTTTTTAAAGACAAAATTAACTAATACTTCTAATTTGAACAAGTTCATATATTAAATCATCACTTGCGCAAATAATTCAATCAAGCGCTACAAGATATAGGCCTTATACCGACGTTTAAAGCGACGAAAATGAAAATAAAAAAATTTACCCCCGTCATCACAAAAAGCGTCGTTATTGGCGATGCCATAGAACAATCGGTATCACCGTCGCTATCAGCATCGCTATTGGCGTAAGTTTCGACACCAAATGCGACGCTGATACCTACGCTAATACCGATGCTGATAGCGACGGTTTGCGATGTAAATAACGACGTGAGCAGTAAAATTTGTGACGCTAATAGCGACAATAACAGGGAAAAAAAAATTTGTGGCAGGGTAGTGCATTGTGTGCTTTATGAGATCCATACAAAATAATTTCTGCACTACTGTGTACAATACGCTTGCAAACAAAAACAATGTATACTGAAATCATAAAACTGATAAATGAAATAAATACATGATCGCATAATAAGCGATTGGTATAATCATGACATGATATCACTAATACATAGAAAATGTCTATATAGATCAGGCGACTCAAAAATAAAGGTGTGTGAGCTCCAGGGATCCAAGGGTGAGCTACATATCCTCGTCCCCCGAAAGCTTGTCCCACCGCAAAGGAGCATCGAACAGACTCTGCAGAAAAAGAAACAACACATCAGTGCATCATACAATAATGCATTCAAATATCTCATGGTAACTACAAACAAGAAAAATGAGTAACTTATAGGACTGCCGCATCTATACAATCGGTTGATCAATGCAGTGAGACCGTGCCTCTCTGCATATCCAGTCTCAAGGCCAGTCGGATCACAATTTGTAATGGAGTGCTGCAAAGAAAACAAAATGCTAACTGTTAAAAACATGATTGTCAGTATAAAGAATATTTCAAGAAAATAAACAAGCAAAACAAAAGAAAAACTTACAAAGTCCTCTAAATATATCCTGTGGCCGCCACTCCCAAGATGATGAACCACTCCGGCCTCAAGTCGTGCCCTCGCCGCCTCGCGCTGCTGACTCCAACGTCCTAGAGAAACTGTAGCCTCCTCCCTAAGTCAGCACGCCAGTCGTCTGCATCTAACCACTCGGGCTTTGCAGCCCCACTCTAGATTGTCTTGCGTGCGTCGGATCGTCTATGTGACATGTATGCATGCATGCAATCCATCATCTAGCCCGTAGAGAATCTATCTACTAAGACTGGCACTGGAAACTCCCCGTGCAAGAATGCTACTATATAGTCCTTGCTCCCCTCTGATATGTTCTTCCAATAATCTAAGACGTTGTGCCGAAAAACTTGTTGGCACAACTCTCTCATGCGAGCCATCACCCTCCTCCCCTCATCATTCATGATGATGGCTCCTGACCTACTATCGACTAGATATCCATAACCCCCTGGAGTCTACCTAAGATGGGTCCTCTTCCATCTGCATCCACGCTCCTGGGCATATCCAAGAGACCCCTGTGCATCCGGTGTACCGACCGGGGTAATATCTCTCGCAGTGGTACCCATAGGGGTGCCACCTGTTGACGGTTGGGCAAAAGCTGGAGTAACTGGAGTAGATGTTACCACAGGTGTGACAAATCCTTGAGGTGATGCAGCTCCAGCTGAACGATGAGATGGAGACACCGCGTCCGTGTCTCCATAGCATCCACCTAAGCCTAAGCCATGCTCCTTGGAAGGGCCACGAGAGCGAGGAGTCGCACCTGTATCCCGTATCGACCGCCGGCTCACTGCCTCTGTATCTCTGCAGCATCCCCCTGATCCCGATACACTCCCTCCCTCTGGTCCAAGTCATGAGGGTCGAGCTCGTCTGCTCGAAGCCGAAGAATCCGATCGCGTTGAAGCAGATCTAGCAGAGCGCCCTGAGAAAGACTGAGATAGCTCCTGGTCTGTCATGTATTTGAATCTCACGATCTGGTCTGGAGACATGCGTGTGAAGATATCCTGTAACTCCTCATTGCTCATCCCTCGACTCATCCTAAAAATGTCACCTGCACAGACAAGAAATGATGTTAGAATAATCAATTTAAATTATACAAAGCACAGTAATATAAATGATTTAAAAAAAATCTCACTTAAAATACATATCTTATGTATCCTTATAAGCGACTGGTCAACGAATTGAGTAAGTGGATGCTCCAAGTATGAAGTATTCTATGGTCCCATGTTAATCTCTTGACACAACTCCACATACACTGGAAGGTCGATAGACATGTCACCACAAAAGAATGAGTCCACCTCATTCTCAACGAATTCTTGAACTCCTATATTTCCATCATTATTAGCCGATGCTGGCTCCAAGCTTTCGACGGACACGTGAATCCACTGATATTCATTGAACTCCATCTGTGGACCTATTCGCTGATATTCATTGAACTCCATCCGTGGACCTATTCTGCACATGCCACATTATCAAGCTCGCCATGCCGGATGTACGAAACATATGGTTTATGTGAGGGATAAGCGGAAAGTGTCTGAGAACTTTTTGAGGGATGGTTTGCTCTTGCAAGTCCTGACGATACCTGTGAGCACCACACTTTGGACATATCTCCATAGTCTCGTATTCTCCTCGAAACAATATGCAATCATTGATACATGCATGGATGTTATTGTAGTCCATCCCAAGCTTCCGTAGAATATGTCGTGCATCATCACGAGACTCAGGCATGGTATTTACAAGTGGTAATATATGATATTTCAATAACCTGAAAAAAATCATAAAACACCTTGAAAAAGAACAAATGTTTGTAATAATAGTGCCGAGAAAAAAAATCAATGAAGCGTATGTACAAGGTACCTGAACAACTCGGTCACACTCGTATCGCTCCACCCGTATTTTGCTTGCACACTTAAGAGTGCAAGCAGTGTCTTCAGCCGAGATAATCAGCACCCATTATATAATGGTATGGATGCTTCCTCTCTAAGCGGATCAAAAGTCTCGACATCCATGGGAATCAATGCATCGATCATTGCCTCCATCTCAGGCTCCAAGATTGTAAGTAGGTCTGGAAGGTTGCCTATCTCCTCAGGCATTGACGGTATAGATTGGCCTTGCGAGTGGTGGATTGGCTCCTGCACTCCATCCATCGCATGCCCACATACTCTTCTAATTGGCCGCAAAGGGTGCACTCCCCCTTGGGACAAGACATCACCTCCCTGGATAGAAAATTTGCCAGCGAGACCCAATCTTATTGTATATGGTATTCAATTAGCTTGCAAGTACAATGCATGATTGATATTAACTTCAAATTACCATTTGTTGAAAATTCGCAATCGCCTGATCAATGATCTCAGATTGAAACTCGCCAAATCATCGTACGTGTTCTATAGACAATCGGCGTTTTCGTCTAATTGCCAGCTTGCATTGAGAGTAAAGACATGGGACACACTGATTAAGATAGGCCTCGCGATCTTGAATAACAGGACCTTCTTCGTTTTCCATTTTGTTTACGTTACAACAAACAATTTGTTTTTGTTATCATCCTTTTATTTTCTTAGATTGTTATCATCTCCTTCCATCTCTCTCTTTTTCTATGACCTAACATATAGTATCATAGAACACTAGTATTTAGTACCTAGTACTCAGTACCTAGCACATAATATTTCGTTTTCTCTCTTTCTCTCCCTCTCTCATTTTCTCTCCCTCCCTTGCCCTCACCCTCTCTTTCTCTCTTTCCCTATTAGGTTTAATGATATTTCTCTTTTTCTCTCTCCTTTCTCTCTATCTCATTTCCTTTTCTCTCTCCTCTCTCTCTCTCATTTTCTTTTTCTCTCTCCTCTCCCTCCCTCGCCCTCACTCTCTCTTTCTCTCTTTCCCTATTAGGTTTAATGGTTTTTCTCTCTTTTTCTCTCTTCTCTCTCTCTCTCATTTTTTTCTCTCTCCTCTCCCTCTCTCATTTCATTTTCTCTCTTCCTCTCCCTCTCTCATTTTATCTCCCTCCCTCACCCTCACCCTCTCTTTCTCTTTCCCTATTAGGTTTAATGATATTTCTCTTTTTCTCTCTCCTCTCTCTCTCATTTCCTTTTATCTCTCCTCTCCCTCTCATTCCTCTCCCTCCCTCTCCCTTTTTCTCTCTCCTCTCTCTCTCATTCCTCTCCCTCCCTTGCCCTCTCTCATTCCTTTTTCTCTCTCCTCTATCTCTCATTCCCTTTTTCTCTCTCCTCTCCCTCTCTCATTTCCTTTCCCTCCCTCGCCCTCACCCTCTCTTTCTCTCTTTCCCTATTAGGTTTAATGGTTTTTCTCTTTTTTCCTCTCTCCTCTCTCTCTTCTCAATTTTTCTCTCTCATCTCCCTCTCTCATTTCATTTTTTCTCTTCCTCTCCCTCTCTCATTTCATTTTCTCTCTTCCTCTCCCTCCCTCGCCCTCACCCTCTCTTTCTCTCTTTCCCTATTAGGTTTCATGATTTTTCTATCTTTTTCTCTCTCCTCTCTCTCTCTCTCACTCATTTTTTTCTCTCTCCTCTCCCTCTCTCATTTACCTTTCTCTCTTTCTCTCCCTCTCTCATTTCTTGTCCCTTCCTCAACCTGACCCTCTCTTTTTCTCTCTCTATTAGATTTAATAATTTTTTCTCTTTTTCTCTCTCTTCTCCCTGTCTCATTTTCCTTTCTTTCTTTCTCTCCCTCTCTCATTTCCTCTCCCTCCCTCACCTTGACTCTCTCTTTCTTTATTTTTCCATTTGGTTTAATGATCTTTCTCTCATTTTCTCTCTCCTCTATCTCTCTCTCATTTCTTTTTCTCTCTCCTCTTCCTCTCTCATTTCCTTTTCTCTCTTTCCTTTTCTCTCTTCCTCTCCCTCTCTCATTTCCTCTCCCTCCCTCGCCCTCACCCTCACCCACACCCTCTCTTTCTCTATTTACCTATTATGTTTAACATCTTATCTCTTTTTCTCTCTCCTCTTCCTCTCTCATTTCCTTTTGCTCTCTTCCTCTCCTTCTCTCATTTCTTATCCTTCCCTCTCCCTCTCTCATTTCCCTATTATGTTTTCATCTTCCCCCCTCTCCCTCTCCCTCTCTCATTCCCTCTCTCTCTTCCTCCCCCTCCCTCTCTCATTTCCTCTCCCCCTCCCTCTCCCTCTCTTTAATTTCCCTCTCTTTCTCCCTCTCCCTCTCCCTCATTTCTTCTCCCTCTCTCATTATATACAAATTATACAAAAAATAAATAAATAAGAGAGAGAATACACTCTCCCTTCCTCTTGTTCTCTCATTTCATCCCCCTTCCTCTTCCATTTCCTCCCTCTCCCTCTCCCTCTCTTTCTCTCTCTCTTCCTCCCCCTCCCTCTCTTTCTCTCTCATTTCCTCTCCCTCTCTCAATATATATACACAAATCATATAAGCAAAAGTAAAAGAGAGAGAGAATGCACTCTCTCTCCCTCTCCCTCTCTCATTTCCTCCCCATCCCTCTCCCTCTTCCTCTCCCTCTCTTTCTCTTTCTCTTTCTCTTTCTCTCTCCCTCTCTCATTCCCTCCCCCTCCCTCTCCCATTTCCTCCCTCTCCCTCTTTAATTTCACTCTCTTTCTCCCTCTCCCTCTCCCTCATTTCTTCTCCCTCTCTCATTATATACAAATTATACAAAAAATAAATAAATAAGAGAGAGAATACACTCTCCCTCCCTCTCGTTCTCTCATTTCATCCTCCTCCCTCTTCCATTTTCTCCCTCTCCCTCTCTCTCTCCCTCCCTCCCTCTCCCTCTCCCTCTCTTTCTCTCTCATTTCCTCTCCCTCTCTCAATATATATACACAAATTATATAAGCAAAAGAAAAAGAGAGAGAGAGAATGCACTCTCCCTCCCTCTCCCTCTCTCATTTCCTCCCCATCCCTCTCCCTCTCCCTCTCCCTCTCCCTCTCTTTCTCTTTTTCTTTCTCTCTCTCTCTCTCTCTCTCTCTCTCTCTTTTTCTCCCTCCCTCTCCCTCTGCCTCTGCCTCTCTTTCTCTCTCATTTCCTCTCCTAAACAAGCAAAAGAAGGAGAGAATTAAACCCTAAACAAGTAAAAGGAGAGAATGCACTCACCGATGAGATATGGCAAGGGTTTGGTCGCTCCTCTTCACGATGAAGGCTCCTCCTCTCCTTCACGAATAGCGGCGGCGGCGGCAAGCCTTCTTCCTCTCCCTCTCGCACCCTATGCAAGATGGTCGCTCTCTCTCTCGCTCTCCCTCTCGAAACATTCGACGAAAATGCGCAAAATGAACTCGCGCTCGGGTTTCAGCTTGTTTTTTTTCCCTGTGGGGCGTCGCTATTTGCGCCGCTACCTACATCGCTACCCACTGTCGCTATACATTACAATCCTTGTAGTGAAGTATAAACAATGAAACAATTTATCTTCCTTGTTGCAGCTACACATCCATAGCTCTGATACCATGTTGAGAGAGAGAGAGAGAGTATGAGAGAGATACACAAGACATGCTCCCAAAGAATGATTCATATTGATGTAGAGTTAGTATATATAGGTTAGACCCAAGTCAAGTGAGAGATGCTATATATAGTTGTAACATTAAGTTCCCCCAGAGGTACTACTAGCCTTCCATGAATGTGGTATGTGCTTTGCAATTGACTGCCATGAATTATTCTTTATGGAAAACAAGCTCTATAAGGGTTCAACATACCCCACTTTTTCACATTGTATCCTACTAGCATGGTGTCTTATCTATGGTTTTATTTCTCCTTCTCCATGGTGTAGTATTTGAAATTTAGCTTGGTAAGACTTAGCTTTTTATTGTGGATTAGGATCTAAGGTTGTGGTGTAGATAGGTTTAATCTCTTCAACATATACAAGGTATATTATAGGATATGGTGAAAGGAATGGCAACTCACTTGTGGTCCTAACATGATAATTTTGAGTATCTCATTTTCAGAATAGGTTGTTCATAAGCAAACATGAGAAACATGAGAATGAGTACAATGGCATTGCCTTTGACAAGCTAAAAAGGCTAGTAAACTCAAGCCATATAGTAGCCATGTTACAAAATTTTTGAGTTCATTAGATGGGCAATGAACCCAAATTGAATCTAGAAATGAAGTAAAAAAAAATTGCCCAATTTGTTTCTAGCTTGAGACACTTTCCTAATCCGTGTGCATAAAACACCATATTAGAGAATTTGGGAATCCCCCAATTCCCATTTCAGATAAGGGGTAAAGATTTGGGCATGTGGCTAAATCTTAACCCATGCTCCAAAGTGGAACTTGGAAAAATAACCTATATAGTAATTAGGGTGCACTCCACTTTGAAGGGACAAGATTTGATCATGTGGCCAAATATTAACTATGTTGGAAATTCCCAAAGTATATGAGAAGTCCCAAATTCCCTAATATAGTATTCTAGTTAATAGCCCTCTATATATTGTGAGTTTTCATGCCCTATAATTAAATGAAATGACATATCTACTTAGCCATAGGGAAAGTTAGAATAAGAAGGGGTTCATAGCACACATGAAGCAATGGATTTAAAAAGAAGAGAGTTATTCTCTACACATATAGCATGCATGACACATTGGCCACATGCTACTTGGAGCACAATACCATGGCTTAAAACTAGTAGGGAATCCAACATAAACTATTCAAACCAAAGCATATCCTTACAAAGAAAATTGTGATATATTACCTATGGTATTCTAACCCCCCATTTTAGTTTTAGATCTCATTCATTGAACATACCAAAGGAAAATTTCACAATTGGTATGAATATTCATGTGGACTCTTTACAAAACTTGAATCTAGGTAGCTCCCCAAGTCATGATATATTTGTGCTCTAGAGAAAATCTAGCTTGAGCTTGTTGGAAGAAAGGGATGTCCATTGAATCTATGGATGGAGAAATTTAAGGTGACATAAGCTATATAAACTCAACAATATTTGCATAGAACTCATCTACACATGGTTGATTTGTATAATGCCATTCACATTCAAGTTCAAATGGACAAAAAATGTGTCGGGGAAGGGGGGCGGGGGGGAGAATAGCAACAAAGAAATTACAAAGCCTACCACATTGAAGGGAGGTTAAACTAAAGAAAAGTGATTAAGATTCCACATGTGAGGACAAAAGGGCTAACCAAAGGCCAAAAACCCAAAGGAGATGCAAAGTTTTAATGAGAAAAGTTGTGAAGTGAAGGGACATCGTTGATAAATTATTAGAGAGTGAAGAAGTTGCCACTAGGGAAAGTTAGAATCTACAAGCCCAACATTGAAAATAGGTTGATAAAGGAATGTCAAAATTATAGACTGAAAAACTATGCACAATGGATGTGTTGATGGCTATGCACATAGGATTTTAAAAGTCCAAAAAACTAGAGAGGTAGGGGAATATGTCATCTATACGAATTAGGGACCATGGGCATAGGGTAGGCCCAAAAAGTGATTATGGTCCCACTTGACTACTCTTAAAATGAACAATGTCAGAGCATTTAGGATTGAAGGCCCAAAAAGTGATTACCACCCCACTTGACTACTCATTAAGGTGAACAATATCAGAGCATGTAGGGTTCAAGGCCGAAACATAGGTTTTAGGATGGAAGGGATGCAAAAATTAGGGAGAGAAATATTAAAAAGAAATACAATTTATGAGTTACCACATGGGTTTAGGAAAAAAGGGATGAGAGTATCAAGGGAAAGAATAAAAATAAAGATAATTTATGGATCACCAAAGTCTAAGCATACCAATTGAGGCCAAATCAAAGCCTTTACAAAAACAACAATAGTAACACACTAGGGTAGGAACAACTCAAAGGGACCTATTTACTATAATTGGAATATTAATGACTAGTAATACATAAAATGCTTTGAGGACAAAATAAAAAAAGAGATATAGAGAACCAGCCAACATCCAAGCATCAAAGGATTGTAAAACCATTGGAATACATCTTGCAACTTTTGCCAAGAGATTGAATAGTTGGGCTATATAATAGCATAACATGTAATTAAGGATAAATGGTTCTTTCTCAAACCAAATATACATGAGCACATCTGAGGCACGTTTTTCATATATATTTACTAGGACAATGACGAGATTATGAAACCAATCCTAGCAAACACACTTCCATTGAGCGTTATGAAAACAACCATAGCAACAATACTATGGTAGAAACAATTAAAATGCACTATCTACTACAATGGCAACTTAAAAAGAATCACTAGAGGACTACCCAACACTAAAGCAACAAAAACTCCAAATATTAGGAGAAATATGGACTCTCTTTTTTTCCCCTTAAGGGGTTTCTCTCACCTCTCTCTTTCTAAAAAGAGATTCCAAAATAATATTATAAAAAGAGATCTTCTACAATCAAGCAAATCTCATATTTGTATTTTCAATAGATTTCACCCATTATTTTATTCCCAAATTGCAGGATAATGTCACTTTTTCTCAAAATCCTCATAACTAAAAAAATACAATTCTGTTTTTTCTAAAAATGGAGCCAATCATTGATACATGAATCTTTAATGCCTTCATGACTTTTCAACATTAAAATATATTAGAATCATTCTCATTCTTGCTTCTTAAAAGGGCGGAAGTTAAAAAATGATATAAAATGACGTACATATCATATTTTAAGATTATTTTTTACCGAGAGACACCTTATTGACTCGAGATTTTCCTTGTAAATTTTCATATTTTTTGGACAAGTATATACCTATTTTTGGGTATTTTTTCATTCCCTTAGAAAGCTCCAGTTTTGTCCCAAATTTTGTGTATTCTTCTCTTTCCCTCCAGAATATGGTTTCTTGCATACGAGTTCTTCTGAAGCAACATTGAGGAGTAGTTTTGATACCATTTGTTGAAATCAAATCATCTCTATCTACAACACACTCTACCCTGCTACAAGCCATCTCCCTTTTCAAAAATATGCAATAAGAAATCTCCATATTCAACAGTCTATACTACAAGCAATCAAGTGATAATGGAGGTATCTATATTTTTTTAATCTCTGTGATGTTATTATTCTTCACAGTTGTTGTTCAGTCCTTAAGCATCAATTAATAGAGAGAGAGGGAGGGGGGAGAGAGAGAGAGAGAGGAGTGCAGAAGGGGGGGACAGAGAGGACTGTGTGAGATGAACGAAGAAAAAAAGTGATAGAGGGGATAGAGAGGACTGTGTGAGATGAACAAAGAAAATAAGTAATAGAGTGAGAAATAGTAAATTAGGACAGAAGATAAGATGATGTTATTATTTTCCACTAGCCAAGCTTTTGTATGAATGTGTTTAGGGTTTCCTTGATGAATTTTAGTTGTGAGAGAGAGAGAGAGAGAGAGAGAGAGAGAGAGAGAGAGAGAGAATATTTTGGATAGAACAAAAGATAAGATTTGATGCTAATTAGAGGTAGATTAAAAGCCAATATTACAGGCTGATTAGGGGTTGATTAGGGTCTATCAAGATTAAAAGCAAGAGAAAGAGACAAGAACCAACCGGGTTTTTAAAAAAAACACAGATATAGTGAATCAAAGGGGTATCGTTTTGTGATTTGAATGTTAATCCAAGTTAAAATTTGGATACTTTTTTTTTTGCAGAATACAGGTGCAGGATGTACCAAGAGAAAGAGAGATATTCACTTTCAATTGGACGATGAATATGCACCAATGTTCAAAAGAACTGTGGAAAGAGATGATGCAATAAGATTAGGATTAAATAAGAAAGAAATGTAGGGAAAAAAATGTGGACCTTTGGGTTGATGGGCACATTTATCCACCCAATCTACTCACTCAAAGGCCACCACAATTTCAAGGGCTTATATCATTTGTAAAGTTTGCTTGTAAAAGCAATGAAGGATTGTATGGATACACATGCAGACTTTTCACTGAAGGATTAGCAGGGGTTCATCAAACCTTGACAAATATGTAGACAAGATTACAAGGGAATATGCAGTCTTTGATGGAAAATGATGGATTATTGGTTGAGAAGGATAGGGAGAACTAGAACCTACAACAAACAATGTTTGTCATTGAAGATGCTATGCATGCTACACACGTGCAGAATATGGAGTTACAGTCTAAAGTTAATGACTTGGAGAAGGATAATCGAAACATAGAGAGGAAGCTCACAAAAACTTTGGAGATTGGGCCCACTTTAAAAACCAAAGAGGCACGTCAGCGCATCTGATCAGTTAAAACAATTCACCAATTAACCAAAGGAAGTGGACAATATCATAGACGGATATATGCTCAATTTGCTACAATGAGAAATATGTTTCCTCATGCAGAGAATGATACTATTGCCAAAGTCCTTAGCAAGGATATGGTCAAAAATGCATTGGAAAATCGTAAATTCAGGGAATTGTGGATGGTTTTGCTAGTGAATGTCTTAGCAATGTGAGCAGCTTGTTTACTGCTACAGATGCTCAGGGATTATGTGACAAGGTGTGAATGAGTTCTGAGTCATATGGATACAGGTTTTAAGAAAGTCTTCAATACTAAGAGAGTAATGGATACAGGTTTTAAGCAGGTTCGTGACCTTTGGGAGTCTAACTGTGGCCCACACAATGGACATGCATCATAACCTGAGGTAACGAGACCTGCAAGGCGATTCACGACCTAGTGAATACTTAATTGAATGAAATAAAATATAGATATTACCAGCGAGAACAAAGGTCTGCTCACCTGAGCACTCTCCCAATCCTGGAAAGTCATCCATCGTCCACATGAGAATGGCTCGAATGTTGGCTAACCGCCGACCAATGCGCCTGCTCATATCTTGCACCGTGACCCCCTCCTCCCACAAAATCTTAAGCTCATCGACTAATGGACGAAGATACACGTCCATATTTTTTACTTTATAGCGGCCCGGGACGAGCAAGCTAAGGATGAGATGTCATTTCTTCGTAGAAAGCCATGGAGGAATGTTGTAGTTGACAAGCACTATAGGCCACACACTGTAAGAAGTCGAGCGCAGACCAAATGGGTTCACACCATCCATGGCGAGACCGAGCCGAAGATTCCTTGGCTCTCACGCAAAGCCTGGGAAGGTAGAGTCAATGTGCCTCCATGCACGCGAATCTGCTGATATTCGTTGAACTCCATCCGTGGACCTATTCTGCACATGCCACGTTGTCAAGCTTGCCATGGCAGACGTGCGAAACATGTGGTTTATGCGGGGGATGAGCGAAAAGTGTCTGAGAACTTTTTGAGGGATGGTCTGCCCTTGCAATTCTTGTCGATACCTGTGAGCACTACACTTTGGACATGTCTCCATAGTCTCGTATTCATCTCAAAACAATATGCAGTCGTTGATACATGCATGAATGTTATTGTAGTCCATGCCAAGCTTCCGTAAAACATGTCGTGCATCATCACGAGACTCATGCATGGTGTTTGCAGGTGGCAATATATGATATTTCAATAACCTGAAAAAAATCATAAAACACCTTGAAAAAACACAAATGTTTGCAATAATACTATTTTTTAAAAAAACAATGAAGTCTGTGTGCAAGGTACCTGAATAACTCAGTCACACTCGTATCGCTCCAACCGTATTTTGCTTGCACACTTAAGAGTGCAAGCAATGTCTTCAACCGAGATACTCGGCACCCATCATATAATGGTATGGATGCTTCCTCTCTAAGCGGGTCAGATGTCTCAACATCCATGGAAATCAATGCATCGATTATTGCCTCCATCTCAGGCTCCAAGATTGTAGGCAAGTTGGGAAGGTTGTCTGTCTCCTCTGGCATTGACGGTATAGATGGGCCTTGCGAGTGGTCGATTGGCTCCTGAAATCCATCCATTGCACGTCCACGAACTCTTCTAATTGGCCGCAAAGGGTGCACTCCCCCTTGGGTCGAGACATCACCCCCCTGGATACAAAATTTGCCAACAAGACCCAATCTTATTGTGTATGGTTTTCAATTAGCTTGAGAGTACAATGCATGAAAAATGTTAACTTCAAATTACCGTTTGCTAAAAATCCGCAATCGCCTGATCAATGATCTCAGATTGAAACTCGCCAAATCCTCGTACGTGTTCTATAGACAATCGGCGTTTTCGTCTAATTGCCAACTTGCATTGAGAGCAAGGACATGGGACACGCTGATTAAGATACGTCTTGCGGTCTTGAACAATAAGACCTTCTTCGTTTGCCATCTTATCTACATTACAGCAAACGAGGGTTAAATGGATAGCTTTATGGAGATGTACATCAAGTTGCAAGTTGACCATAAACCTTGCATTGTATATAGTAGTTGAGAGATTTTCCGATGTTATATCTCGGCCTTGTATCATGCTCAACGATTTGTTTGTCCCGGTAGATAATTATTTGTTATATCTCGGCTTTGAGTATAAGTAATCCATTTTAAAATTAATGTGCGCCATCTATGAAATTTTATAACTATAGTAATAAATTTTATTTCAATCAATTCTACTCATAGTCATAAGACCTGAGAGAAATTATCCTATACTCAATTTAAGGGTTTCTTCTTCTATAACAATAATTTTGGGTTCATTTTGATGAAGTACGTGGCCCATGGCAAAGCACATTGCATACCATTATCAATAAGTCTATTATCTTAAATTTCCTTCCCCTCCCTCTCCCTCTCTTTCTCTCCCTCTCCCTCTCTTTCTCTCTTTCTCTCACCCTCTCCCTCTCCCTCTCCCTCTCGTTCTCTTTCTCTCCCTCTCTCATTTCCTTCCCCTCCCTCTCCCTCTCCCTCTCCCTCTCCCTCTCTTTCTCTTTTTCTCCCTCTCCCTCTCTATCTCTCTTTCTCTCTCATTTCCTAAACAAGCAAAAAAAAAAGTGATTTAAACATCCTCCAAGCAAAAGGGAGAGGGAGAGATACAATACACTCTCCCTCTCTTTCTCTTTCTATCCCTCTGTCATTTCCTTCCCCTTCCTCTCCCTCTCGCTCTCTTTCTCTCTCATTTCCTCTCCTAAACAAGCAAAAAATAAAGTGATTCAAACATTAAACAAGCAAAAGGGAGAGGGAGAGAGAGAATGCACTCTCCCTCCTTCTCCCTCTCTTTCTCTTTCTCTCCCTCTCTTATTTCCTCCCCCTCCCTCTCTCTCTCCCTCTATTTCTCTTTCTCTTTCTCTTTCTCTTTCTCTTTCTTTCCCTCTCCCTCTCCCTCTCTCTCTCCCTCTCCCTCTCCCTCGCTCTTACTCTCTCGTTTCCTCTCCTAAACAAGCAAAAAAGAAAGTGATTTAAACATTAAACAAGTAAAAGGGAGAGAGAGAGAGAGAATGAACTCTCCCTCTCCCTCTCCCTCTCCCTCTCCCTCTCTTTCTCTCCCTCTCCCTCTCCTTCTCTTTCATTTCCTCTCCTAAACAAGTAAAAGAGAACGATTTAAACCTTCAACAAGCAAAAGAAAGAGAGAGGGATACTCACCAATGAGATATGGCGAGTGTGGGCAGCTTCTCTTTGCAACGAGGGCTCCTCCTCTCCTTCGCGAACAACGGCGGTGGCGGCGGCAGCGGCGGCAGCAAGTCTCTTCCTCTTCTTCTCTCACAAAGCCTTCGCTCTCTCCCTCGCTCTCTCTCTCAAAAGGAGAAGAAAATAAAATGAAAACAGCGCTCTGGTTTCAGTCGCACTTTTTTTTCCTGCGGCGTCGCTATTTGCGTCGCAAATAGCGACACAAATAGTGATGCCAATAGCGACGCCAATAGCGATGCCGATATCTGCCATCGCTAATCGGCATCGCTAATTGCCCAATTCCTTGTAGTGTTGGTCCACACAAGTGATGGAAAATTCACATTGGATAGTGTGTGGTGCATACCAAAGAAAAACCGATCATGGTAGAGGGGTGAATGGTAGAAATCCAATGATCCAATTTCTATCTTGGTGGTATAGGATTATAGTAGCTGATGAAGCTAAACTTTGACAAAAGAGAGCAAATGAAAGTGCTGATGAATCGGTTATAGACATGATGGAATCACCTCGTGTCACTAAAAGAGTGCATTATAAAGCCTCAACTGCCAAAGAAAACCATGCCAAGTGGGTAGAAACAAGGCTTCGATAAGGCAGCAAATGGGTTTGAAGAGAGCTAAGATAGTAAGATGAACAATGTGTTCAATGTGAATGCAGTTCATATTTTAAGAGAAAAAGAGAGACTGTGTATCTAAGTGAATGAGTCTTACAGTTTAGGGTTGTATAAAAGAGAGTTTCACTTTCTATCTTATTCATTGAGTTCTCAAATCTCTTATGTAGGAAAGATGGCTAGACTTGAGGTAGTTGCAAATAAGCTTCTGCTCAGAGCCCCATATCCTGTTTAGCCCCTTTGAGCATCTACTAACTCAAATGCACCCTCTTCTCAACCTAACCTTGCTTCCTCAAGCCGCCCTCACAAGGATCCTCCTCAACATCCCCACAAGAAATGCAAGTGGAAGTGAGGTACAGTGGCCCTAAGAGAAATTAGGAATTATCAACGCTCTTTTGATCTCATCATTGTGAAGGTAAGCTTCTCGAGACTTGTTTGCGAGATTATGCAAGACCTCTACGGGACAAAAAGCAGGAGGCGGTTTTTGGCAAAAGGTTAGGATAGACATGATCGCTTCACAAAAGAATGTCTTCATGCTCTTCAGTGTACTACAAAGGCCTTTTTAGTTGACATGATGAGTGATGCTCAACATTGTGTAATACATGTGAAGCAGTGAAGGATGCATTTTTTCCAATGAAATTAACACAACTTTTAATGTTATCTTTTTTGGCACAATGTTCTCCTCGTGCATTAGACATATGTCTATGTCCCAATGCAAAACTATGGTACGCACCCTTAAAATATGAATTAAATTTTTACTCTTATCCTTTACTCTTAACTTTGATTGTGCATCTTCACCGTATTTTCAACTCTTACTTACAATTTTTGCTAGCATTGTCAATTTCAATAGAAAAAACATGCAAAAATTGCCATTTCTTGTTGCAAACTCTACTCATGATGCCTCTGCATAGTAAATGTGGTGCGAAGTTTTTAAGGGCCAGTAATTGTGATGTTGATTTCTCCATTATCAATCCATCCAAAATCTTGGTATGGGATAATTTTTAAAATAGTAAAATGTATACAAATGCAACAAAACTTCACAAGTGCACTCGTTAGGTGGCCAAGAGCCCAAATTATGTTTTTTGAGAAAAAAAATTCATGCAGACCCCTAATTTGAGGTCTGGCATCTAGAGCCATTTTCTAGCCAAAAAAGTGGCTCCAAATGCCAGACTTTGAACCAAGGGTCTGCAATGGCAGAAAGTGGCTCTAGATGCTAGACTTCAAACCAAGGATTTGCATGTACTTTTTTTCCAAAAAAGAAAAATTTGGGCTCTTGGCCACCTAACGAGTGTGTGTGTGAAGTTTCGTCGCATTCCGATAAAAGGTTATGGGTTTATGATCACACGATGGACAATGTGTATGAAGTTGCATTAACCCCATTTTCACACCCCCAATCTCTATCTCTTCTCCATCTTGCTCTCCTCGAGCTTGATGACATGCACTAAGCAAGCATGTCATCGTTTCAGCCATGGAAAGGCCTCATGACAAGGCCTGCCACTTGGAGCACAGGGTGGAGCTTCCTCTAGTGTAGTAGCAGGCACTCCCCACAGAGCACAATGACCACCACAAAAGAAGAGGAGATGGAAATCACGCATTGTCACCCTTTGTGAGACAAGGAGAATCCAGCGTGGATACAAGCTTCTCATATTGAAAAGATCTTTTCATAAGGTTGTCCATGAAGTCATGCAAGACTTGGAGCTGAAAGGGATGGGAAGATTTTGGGCATGAGTGTGGGATGGCCCACCAACAGGAAGGTAGACTACTGTAGCTATGGAGGCCCTAGAAACGGTTGTAGAGGGGTATCTCATCGACTTATTCGATGATACACAGCTAGTGGCCATCCATGTAAAGTGTGTCACAATTAATTCTATCTCTGATAGGTGTGATAAATTAGCTATAGGAAAAGGTAAAGACATAGCTAAATAGGCCATAAAGGCACATTATATCATAGGACTCAAATAATTCATCAATCCTACCAAGTTGAGAAAAGGAGAGGCCAACCATGCTGAGTGAAGAAGTGGCTAGCTCACATGGGCCATGTTGGGCAATATGGTATGGTAATTAGCCTTGGTAATCATCTAAGTGCAACTACATTCTTTATGAATATAGCTATTCTCCAACAAAGAATGCTTATCTCCAAAGTAGAACATATAGATTGCCATAGTAGTTTACGTGGATGGTGCTTTGACCATCCAACCAAACATGCAATTGTAGTAACTACTAGGATCATGAGTTGCACAATAGTATTTGCTTGTACAAGGGGCCCAATGAATGCCATACCACAATATGTGCTATTAAAACATGCAAAAGAAGCTACCATTGTTGGTCTTATATCTAGGAAATCCAACCAATGCCATAGACACCACATACCAATTGCAAATACACTTCCATTAGTGTATGGGTGTTAAGCTTTTAGTTCTTGCATTCAAGCTAGGAATTGAAACCCCACTAACAAGAGCAAATTCTTACAAGTTAAATAGTAATTACAATCTATACTTTCCAAAGGATATGTTGTAGTGAGGAGGGTTCGCTTGTGTGTGGGTTTGGTTTTACATTCTTGTATACATTGCGCACAAGGGCAAGTAAGACATGTCTTAAAGGATCTCATTAGCATGTGATAATGTGGTGCTACTTTTCTTGTCCACTCGTAAATATGAGATTATAAATAAAATTTCACCCTTACTATTGTTTTAATGCATCATCTTCAAAGAAAAAGATGTCTATTTAGTCTACAATGCAAAGGTCTCTATAAAACAAGTTTATTAAGCTTGTTTCACTTCCCCATATGCACACATGGTTGATGTTTACAAAGGTTAAATGCCTAATCATTTGTTTTCAAATAACCTTGTGTGTGAAGTGTAATAGAGTTGCATTACAAGCAACTACTTTACTATTTTAGAATATGCCTTCTTGCAAGTGTGAAAACTTAGCTATAGAAATCTTTTGAGCTTCTTTTAAACATCCTTGATAACTATTTTGTTAGTATGTATGCATGAGTATATATCCCTATACACATAGGTATTTGGAAATGTTATATCTTTAACATCCATACATATGCATGTCTATACACACACATAAATATGTATCCATATGTAGCTTACACATGTATTGCCCATCCTCTTGAGGCGGCTACTCTTGAATATATGTGTGTATCACATGGGTTCAAAACAAGTGATCTAAAAATACTATTTTTATATATAGATTCGTGTCATATAAATGAGTTACTTATAGTTTGAATAAATACGGGTTGTGTTTTATTTTCGGGGATGCACCTATTAAAAATCATTTGTATAATGTATGCTGAAAGGGTATTAAGAAGCACCAATTCTCTACATGTTGTAAGGCTATAAAATGACTCCTTTTACTTTACTAAAATTAGGGGTTTTTCCAAAGTATAATTGAAAACCCCATTTTGTAAATATATTCCTTTAAATTTTACTAAGTAAAATACCAATTCCTTTGAATTCACATGGTATCTCATATGTTCTATAAAGTGAACTCCCTAGGTTTTATTCAGGAAAAATTAACAGATAAGGCTATGTATAAACAAGCCTTGAGCGCACGTGATATAGAGGATATATATGTAGTGAATTCCTCGAGCCCATCCTCTAGTTGCACATATCTATGCACACATGTACACACACACAGATAGAGTTGTTGAGAAAATTCCCAAACCAAATCAAATATACATAATATAACATGATAGATAAAGTTTTAAGAGATCTTTAAGTATATATTACTATTAACTTGTAAAACAAAAACTTAAGACTGAGCAAAAGATGAACTTGATATGTGTAATTTGAGAAGCTCATTTCTTAAGATCTATCCAAATTTCTCTATTATTTTAGCACCTTTATAACTATTCCTATGTAAATTTCCCATGTGGTTATTATATCTGAACTTAGCCTCCACTTTTACCTTGGTAGGCCCTTATGATTACATCACCTTATTACATTGTGGAATACTCTTGCCCATAAGAATGGAACTCTTGACCATGTTTTTATTACACCATCTCACTACATTCTATCTAGCAAGTCTTGAGTTATATTGCATTGCCTTGCACATTGCAAGAATAGCATTAGTTTATGTTATTAATCACAATATTAGATGAATTAATGATTTAAATATGAAAATCCCCAAGCTCACACCTTGTAGTGGCCATTACCATAAACAGGCAACGCTCATGAAAACATGTTTTCTATCCGTTTTGGAAAAACATCGTAGACATTGGAAAACCTCAATAAACTACGCATGTGACAAGAAAGCCGATGAGAAAGGATTCTCTACCAAGTAGGCCGGAGCGACTGGAAGCATTCCATGAACGTGTGAAGGACGACTTCATAGGTATTTTACATAAGATAAATACTTTTTGCATACACGTTAGCTGAAATGTAGAGTCTCTTATTTTAATGTTAATCAGGCCGGATAAAACCTGCTTTGCGATGAAAAACCTCCCCAGGTGATTGGATCCACAAGAGCATGAAAGATCTGGTAAACAAGCTCATGACCTACTACACGGATGATTATCCACGCATCTAGCTCGTACTACTTATATGCAATCGAGGGCTCCATCTTCCCACCATTCAATCAGCGGTGCAGTAGTTGCTCACTCCTAGACGTTAGAAAGCCCCATTTGTGCTTGTTGAAAAGCGTGATCTGTTTATACACTATTCGCTGATTGGAAGAGGTTAATTAGCTAGTAAAGAACCATTCGGGCCCCTGCTTTCTCATACCTACCGTCCTGACTCACCATATGCAACACTATATCCATGGCATCATCACTAAAGCTTGCTATGCTAATTGTAGCTATCACGTTGGCACATCAGCTCGTTGACCCGATAACTCGCACTGAGGCGGCGGACGAGGACCCCTTCCATGACTTCTGCATGGCTGATCAATGGCACAGGTGGCCTGAAACACAACCGTCACAAGGAACTTTAGACATCTATCCATATAGAAAAAAAAGAGAAATTTTCTAAATACTCTAGAAAAAGTCTCAACTAGTAAAAGTGGAACACTTTACAAGTTAGTGATATAGTAAAATATTCATGTATAGGAATTTCAAAAATCTCTATCTATCATGTAGTGAAATTTTATTATATAAATAGACTAGTTAGAAGTAATCATATAGTATTTTTTATATATAAAAAAACTAGTTGCAATCATGTAGATAGTTTTAAGAATTACTACTATGGTAAAATAAAGAATTAAAACAATAAAAAGAATTAAAAGATGTTATCTTCATTAATAAAGAGGTCAATTAAAGATGCATATATCATCAATACTCAAAGGTTTATTGTGATTTTTTGTGACATGAATTTTCTCTCTATAGAGTAACCAATCCACGAGAGCTTTTCTCATGGCTGGCAATGTTTGCTCATTGCATCCTCCTAAAAAAGTAGGATCTCTCTTAATAACACCATATGTAGATTTTAACGATGCATATAGCTCATCAATGGATTGGATGTCTAAATATTTGAGGAGAATGGTTTCTTGGTCTTCCCCTTCAAATGCATTAACAGCCTGCATTTTAGAAATACGACATAGATTAGTGTGCTACTACATCATAAGTTAATTAGCTACTCTATTGTCTTAATATTTAATAACATTGAGTTACTGATGAAGTTGTTGATGGCAATTTTATATTAGAAGAATCCACACTTTTTGATGACTCAATATGGTCGAGAGCCTATAGTATAGACAAGAAAATAAAGTTAACAAAATTAAATTATGGCACATTTAGTTTAAAAAAATGCAAAGAAGTACCTTGGGTAACTTCTTATTTTTTCCCTTACTCTCCTTTTGTTGTTGCTTACTTTGCTGCATTTTCTCGTTCATCTTATCACAATAAGTTTGTAATTAGATATAATTTATTAAATGCATATATTAAAATAAAATATCAAGAGATGGCTAAGCATACCTTTTGTACACGAAGACTTTTCTGTGCTACTTCAACCTCCTCAAGATCTTGGATCATATCTTGTGGAAGAGAGTGTTCACTACTACATGAACCCTATAATACAAGAAAAGTAAAACTTAAAATGAAATATCTTTTAATTTAAAAGTATACAAAAATTAAGAATATATATATATATTCCTCATATAGATGAAATTCCTTGTAGTAGCTCCATAAAACTATGATTTGAGTTTAAATAGTCCTGAAACATAGGTTAAGTGTTAGAGACAATCAAATGGAAAAATAATATAAACCAAGGTATACTAACCATTTCATTATTTTTTTGACATTTTTCGGAAGCAGAAATTGAAACAAGAGGCGGACCATCATTGTGAGATTCCAACTAGTACAAGCAAGAAAAATTGAAGTCAATAGCAAAAACTAAAAACTCCAAATATTAAAATATTTAGATGAGTGAATGATGTACATACATGTGTTGCACTATTCTCAGAAAAGATACATTGTTCTTCCACCATAAGTTGTGGATAATACACCTCATCATTTGTATCCTAAAATTTTAGAGAAAATATAATGAAAGGTAAATATATATAAGAAACTTAAAGTGAAATGATTATAATAAAGATAAAGATAATAAAAATAATACAATAGAAAAAATAAAACTAGAGATGAAAATTGCAAATCTTACCAATTTTTGTTGCATATCTACTTGCTCGAAGCTATGATTCTTCAATTAAAAAAACGTAGTTGTGCCAATCAGTACCAATTTCTTATGTATATAATCTATGGTGAGAAAATTTTGATAAATAAGTATGCTTACCAAAGATATATCCACCAAAGATGATCTTTTCCTCTTGAGTTTCTTTCTGAGATTTTGAGCAACAAAAAGATAGTACAGATATACATCCTCCTTTTTCCAAAGGTAAGTAGCATCAGGAAACTCAAGGGGTAAAAGTTAATCATAGTTTTGATCTATGATCTCTAAAATTCTATGTTTGTCATATTTATTATTATGAAACAGCAAATCATTGCCAATCTCATGGCTCTTGACCCAATTATACACTTATCTGTGATTAGCACAATACCTAACATTTTGCGTATCTCAATAGTATTTTAGTAAAAATGGTTTTCCAAACTCATCTTGGTCTTCTCCACTAATCCTTTTAGGTGGTTTGAAAATATGGTCATATGTAGGAGTCTTCATCAGAGATACATCCCCTATTTGTATACTCTTGATTTGCTTTTGAGGTGGCACTTGGACTCTTTTACTTTGTATTGAAACTGGTTTTCTCATGCTCACTGTTTGTTCAGAACTATCATTCTTTGATTTTATTTCCTCAATTGTTTTTTTCAGAGTGATGATAGTTTGCATCATTGAATCTAGAGTTTGTTGACTTGGGGAGGCCATGAGACAAGCTAAAATTAAATTTAAAAACTATGTTAATATTCAACCAATTAAGAATCAATCAATCATATAAAAAGGATACAACAATGATCGCACTCTCTTTTTCTCTCTCTCTCAATGATTTTAATGGGCTTTTAATTTTTATAGAAAAACACCATACAACTATACAAACCATGAGACAAGCTAAAATCAAATAAGATACAAGCTAAAATCAAATTTACAACTTTATATGCTAGTATTCCTCAAACAAGAGATTATATCCATACATTAATCTTCTTCAAGCAAAAAAATTTCTCATTCTTTAATAATCACACATGCACACATACACACATACACACAAAGGTCCAACTACCTATACATGAGACACAACATGAGCTATATCCACGAGATACCGTCCTAATATACAAACACCCATAGATAAAGCATTATAATATACACAATGGGATGACGATCAGATAATGATGTCCATTATGACCAATGCTACTAGCACCCATTTGGATCTCCAAGAATGCAACACACACACACACTCTCTCTCTAAAGCAGTCAAGTTACATCATGTGATCTCCACACTATTGGAACATCTATAGACTCT
Source organism: Lygodium microphyllum (assembly GCF_053477565.2). Classification (NCBI taxonomy): domain Eukaryota; kingdom Viridiplantae; phylum Streptophyta; class Polypodiopsida; order Schizaeales; family Lygodiaceae; genus Lygodium; species Lygodium microphyllum. The sequence continues at coordinate 15,448,358 of NW_028229514.1, forward strand.
CCAATTGATGATGTTACTCTCCTTCTCTTTGTAACTTCAAAGTTTGGCATTACCATGCTACACAAGTTCCAATCCCTCCAAATATCTTCATCAATATCAATTCTCCATGTACTTCTATTATGATCACACTTCAACCATGACAATTTGCACCTTTTTTCTTCATAATTTACCTCTCTTATCATTGCATGAATGTACTCCCCATCCATATCATCATGTTTTCTTGCCAAAACAATATCATATTTTTCCAACCAAGGAGGTATACAACCAAATGCCCCTATTTGTAATAATCTTGTTCTTTGAATTAGCTCTTTTACCTCATATGCAACAAGTCTATTATGTAAAGGTAAAGGAACAAACTTATGCAATAAAGAACTCAATGGTCTTATGCAATCCCATGTAAATGGAAGTCGTTGAGTTTATAGTACACTCATTCCCATGATTGGATCTATAGGTAAGCATTCTTCATTTTCTTTTACAGTTATGCATTGCTTATAATATTCTCCACTAAAAAATGTGTAATACTCTCCATCCCATTGAATGGAAAAAAAATTAGTGAGTCTTGCTTTCCAATGACCTATACTTTCTAATGTACTAGAAAAAGTGTCAGTTTTTACCACATCATCTGCGATCTTGTATATTTTTCCATTATAAAGAATTCTTCTATATGTGGTAACTAGATGTCCTATTAGTGCATTCTCTTGAAGACCAAGAAATTGCGCAATATATTTTTGTTCTTCTGATGAAATGGGCCTACGTTCTCTTCTCTTTTTTGTGATTAAAATGCATTTTTTCACGCATCATCATGTTACAAGGATATTGGGAATCATCTCTTTCAAAAAGTTTCCACATCTCCTTTTCCTTCTCAATTGAAGAAACCTCCATAATGCCATTCTCATGAAATGAATAACAACACGGTGTCTGATAATCAGTGAAAGCATAACCATTAGGTAAAACAAGACAGGCATGTACTTGGATAAGCATTCTTTTATGTGGCAAAAGCCCATCTACTTCCATTTCTAATAGCTTAAATATTGAAGTGAAGAATGTCATCTTATAATAATTTACATAAGATATTTCATTAAAGCAATTATTAGTCTTTACCGATATATATAATGCTACCATTCGCTCAAAGTCACAACACCAATACACATCATGCGATCCATGTCTCAGTATGTCATCTAGTAGTTCTCCATTACCTGCAACGTGTTCTAAGGGAGAAGAAGTAGCACCAAATGCTTCTTCCTTTCAAACTCTCCAAGCATAAAACAAAGTACGTACAACACCTAAACATTCTTTTGACCAACCAATACATCGATTATAACTATAGAAGGCATGTGCAATATCTATGAGCAACAAACCTAGGTCAAAAATTGACTTTGGTATATCATCAACTATACCTAAAATATATGGTAAGCACCATTGGATGAACTTTTGGTTCTCTTTGGCCTTAAAGATTTCATTGTACTTACTTGGATTACGAGGCCACCGTCCATGAGGAATAGACGGTGGAGAGAGCTTATAAGCATTTTCACAACAAAAATCTATCATCTTTTTCTTTTCATTGGACATGGCTCTCATGAGTACTCGTATGTATTTTTGAAATATATTTAGAGATAACACATGCATTGCATCATATACCAAGTCTATTGACAAGTTAAAACCATACAAATCATATAGCTTTCATAGAATTGACTCTCTAGCTAATCTTGCAAGCTTTAGTTTTCCATCCTTTTTAGCTTGTGTGGATGCCCTCTTTGAACTTGATAAGGCATCAATCATTTCACCTATGGACCGTTGGGTTGGTGTTAGAGAGAGAACTAGGGAGAGAAGAAGAGGAGAGAGAAATATTGCAGAGGAGAGAGAAAGACTGCAGGAAGAGAGAGAAATAGAGTGACGAGGAGAGAGAAAGACTAGAATTGGAGAGAGAAAGACAGGAAAGATGAAGAAGCCATGGAAGCTTGGAGCAAGAAGGGAGAGAAAGATTGTAATTGTATTGATATGTCCAAAAGATGTGGAAATTTACAACTTATCTCCTTATATACCAATGTCAGTGTGACATGGCATATTATCAACATTTTAACTATTTCCAACTTCTTACAATCCATCCCTTCTCAAAAGTTTTTGTCCTCAAAAAGAAACCTAGAAACAAGCTAAAGAGGAGATGGATAGAACAGAGTACTACTCTGTATAGCATTACAAGAGATAAAAGAAAAGATTACCTAATACTCAATAGTAGTACTAATCTATACAGGAGGTCAAAATCAGCCTGTAGCCTCCCGGATCAAAAGGAAAAGTTGTATCTTTGCCATGCATAGGATCAACTTTCATAAGATCGACATCAAATACTGCTGGAAACACGATCATCATGATAGTACTCACTAATAAAGTCTCCATTGCATAATGGTCTTCCAAGTCCACACGATGTCCATAATCTGCCTTCTTGAACGAAACTTCTTGTTGTTGAACTTCTTGTTGTTGAACTTCTTGTTGTGGACTCATACCAGAATGGTCTTCAACAAGATGTTCTTCATCATTTACATCATAATATTCAAATAGCAAGATTATTTTGGCAGACTTTGCCCTACATGTGGCTTGGTGATTACAAGATAGTGGCTTAGCACAACGATAGCATAAGCCCGCAGCATGCAGTTCCCGTATTGTATCACTAGTAAGGTGTCTAACACGTTTAGCTTTAGATAGCAATTTACACACCTGTTCATCACCATTGGTCAGCTCTATGATAGTTTTGACATGCTGCTCATAGTCATCCTGCTGTTCATGTATAACAGATGGCTGTCCATGCTCATCATGTACTACAGATGGCTGTCCATGCTCATCATGTACTACAGATGGCTGTCCATGCTCATCATGTACAACAGATGGCTGTCCATAATCATAACCATATTGCTCATGCTGTCCATACTGCATATGGTGATAATAGCCCTGCTGCACATCAGAGGAACAGTTAGGTTGAGCATATACATTTGCTTCTACTGATATTTGCTGCTCATATACATAAGCATGTTGCCTTTGATCATTGATCCCACTGTATTGGTCATAATCACTTGCTTGCTGTTGATCAAAGCTAGAAGTGTACTGATAAGCATAACCATTTCTGTTACATCCATAAGAACTATTTTGCTGAAGAGATGGATGCTCATAAGCATAAGCATGTTGACCATAATAACCATTCTGCTGCCAAGGTTCAATGGGATGATACTCTGCATTATGATATGGTACATCATATTTATAAGCATTAACATGCTGTCCAGATGTACTTGCATACTGCTCATATTCATTTGCATATTGTTGCTGTTCATATTCATAAGATGCATGTGGATCATAGTGTGTACCATCAGCATATACATGCTGTCCATAAGCATAAGCATAAGCATTTGATCCAAGTGTACCATCAGCATATTGATGCTGGCCATGAGCATAAGCATTTGATTCAGGTCTTGCTGTTTTTTCCATAAGTGCCTTTGTAAGAGCAATACATTGTTCAGCCGAAACTACAAGTTTGTCAATATTAGCTTGTGTTTGAAGCCAACCTTGTCCAAGTTTGTCCATTTTAGCCTCTAATTGAAGCCAACGTTGTTCACTAGAGCTGGAGCTATTGTTCTCAGCTGCCATTGCAGTCAAGTTGAAGAAATATGTTGATCCTTGAAAAATAGAAGTCCAAATAAGGTGTATGATAGCTTGGCTCGAAGGTTAGGATGTCGACTATCAGATAGAAATCCTGGTTTGAATTTAGGAGTAGCAATACCCCTCTCTGTTTAAGAATTTCCAGAACTGTCCACAGTAAACTACTAGTGAACTGCCGGTACCAAATAAGCTCTAGCTCGAGAAATATGTGTCCAAATGAGACGTTTGATGGCTCCACTCGAAGCTTATGATGTACAGTATCACTTCCAATTGTTTCTTTGTTGTTAGAATGATGCTACTAATTTCTGTAGCAACTTTTCCAAATCTGTCCCTGTTTGGACTGCACCCTGTTTTGGCCCTGTTCCAAGTATTTTGAGTACTTCTTATCCAACTTGAATCAATACCCAATACCTATATACTCAAATGAGTAGGAGAGAGAATTCGATGAATATGGCATTACAAGATTGCATCCCCAAAGCATCATACCCTTGAGAATGCTCCAGCAGTCTTCCATAGGCAATAGGTTGATGATGGAAAGTCAAGTGGTACAAGATTCATCAAATAGATCATTGCTGAGCCTTCAAGAAATGGTTCAATCTCTTCAATGTTAGGAAAGAACCTTCAAATGTTGTTGGTCACTGATGCTAAGAACATTCAGGAAGTGTTGAAGAGAAAAAGCCCCCCATGAAATTCTTCAAAATTTTTGAACAATTTTAGTGCTGTCCAAAACTATCAATCCTAGAGTTCTAGATATCATTGATGATGCTATTGCAATGTATGAATTTGGATCTCCAGTGAGCCAGGAGACAATCAAATCTTCTCTAAAGCATGGGAAATTGCCATTGGTTGCATTGTCGATGGATGACAATCGAGCTATTGATGCGATATGAAGCCTTGCGTCTCCTAGATAATAGATAGTGTTAACTGAACCTGCAGTCTGTTGCATTAGCAAAACTCAACATGGAAAAGGAAGCTGAAGAGATGTTGGAAGAAGGGACAGGGTCTTAGCAATAGCAGCTTCAATTCAAGCCAATGCCATCTTCATATGAACGTCTTGCAGCTCATCGTGTGGCACAACATTATCATTTACAATCAGTGGTTGCAGACTGTGGCACAGGCAAGGGGTCATGGATAGTTCTGATAAAGATAGCAGAGAGCAGACTTCCAGACATCTGTTTGGTAGATATTCCAGTAACACAGGAGAAGTCCACAATGGTTCCACCTGAGAAGTTTGCAATTAAGCAAAGGGCAAACGGATCATCCAGGGCTAATGGCTTTTTTTTTTTTAATGGAGCAGGAGAATCTGGAAGCATAATTTTTCCCAGCTTTAAGTAAGGCTGTGAAGACAATGAAGAAGGGGGAGAAAGTCCTTTTGACTGTGAAGCCACAATATGGATTTGGCCTAGATGGAGCAGAGGCGAATGATGGACATGAAGTTGTACCTTCCAATGCAACGTTGTTGATTGAGATGGAGCTGGTATCTTGGAAATCTGTTGAGACTGTGACAGATAACAAAAAAAAATTGTGAAAAAGGTCCTTAAACCTGGGGAAGGATATGAAAAGCCTAATGATGGATCTCATGCACAGATTAGATATGTTGCCAAGCTTGCTGATGGAACAGTTTTTGAAAAGCAAGGTCACGGTGACTCTGGACTCTTTGAGTTTGTTACAGATGAAGAGCAAGTAATTTTAGGTTTGGACAAGGCTGTGGCCACCATGCATAAAGGGAAAATAGCACTTGTCACAATACCTCCTGAGTATGGTTTTGGCAATTTAGAAATAAAGAGAGAGCTTAGAGTTGTTCCACCTAATTCTACCCTTACCTATGAAGTTGAATTGGTCAATTTCAAAAAGGAGAAGGAATCATGGGATATGGACACACCTAAAAAACTTGAAGCTACTGGAAAGAAGAAAGAAGGAGTACAACAAAGCACGGGCTAGGATATTCTGCAACATGAAGCTAACATGCAGAGTTATGGAGGACAATGGGACTATTGATGTTCTTACTGTCTCTAAGTCAGGAGACAAGATCACTGCAGATAATCTGTCTGAATTGTTAATCAGGAGCGCTTCTATCTCGAATGGTGAAGGTAAGGGAAGGACAAATGATGAAGCCTAAGCAATGATCTGAATAGGAACTTCTCTCATCTGAGTGATTCTACGGATGTGAATATGCTTTTGGAAGATCTGATGAAGTTGAAAGAAGGAGATGCGGGAGGTGACAGCATGGAGGTCTTGCAACATGGCCCTCCCTGCGCATCCGATGAGAGAGAGATGGCGAAGGAGCTAACGGGTCTGCGTATGGAGACGATGAAGATGAGGATGAAGACGATGACTCAGAGTCTGACGAAGAGGAGCTTGATGAAATTCTTGTCCAAGAATCTCGCTCCAATGCGGTTTACAACTCCGTCGTCCTCCATGAAAAGCTTGAAGAGATTAGCTGGCCTGGTGACTTAGATTGATTGCAAACTCTAACAGTCACATACAGTGAGCCTGGTGACATCAACATTAACGACGACCTAGCCAGAGAGATGGCCTTCTACACACAGGCCCTTGAAGGCACCTGCAAAGTTACATGAAGCTGCAGAACCTCGGGATTCCCTCAACAAGCCCTTCGACCTCGAGGAGGATGACGGGGCTGTGGACGTTGCTGAAATGCTCGCCAACGAACCCTTCCCCCAAGCGAAGGAAGGAGAAGGAGAAGGAGTACGGGATGCTTGCCAGTAGAAAACGGAAGAGGAAATGCGAGGAGATCATCAGCAGAACGTTTTCTGCCTCGCCTATACGCCTTCGTCTATCACAGGAACACCTGCCAAGAACACAAACTCCCGGAGAAGGAAACACTTCTTTAGGGGCATCAGGCATGCAGCGGCCATGGGGTAAATGGGCGGCGGAAATTCGAGATCCACAGAAAGGATCAAAAGTTTGGCTAGGCACATTTGGCACAGCAGAAGAAGCAGAACATTGAGTCGGTGAAGAAATGGAGGAAGATGAGACAGTACAGCGATTTTGCTCTCTCTTCACCAAAATACCTCCAACCATAGTTGTGTAAACTCCCAAAAAAAAACTGCCATTAATGCTCCTGCATGCAGTCCTTGTGGTCCAGAGATGTTGTGTAAACTCCCAAGAAAGCTACCATTAATGCTTCTGCATGCAGTCCTTGTGGTCTGGAGGTGTAAACTCCCAAGAAAAGCTGTCATTAATGCTTTTGCATGCAGTCCTTGTGGTCCAAAGGTGTAAACTCCCAAGAAATCTACCATTAATGCTTCTGCATGCAATCCTTGTGGTCCAGAGATGCTTGGGAAACTCCCCTACTGCTCCCGTACTTGTGTACCTCCATTTTTGCATGAAATTTGATGACGTCCAGCCATTTAAGCCTTTACCCGCCATCTCTGACCTTGGATATCTCCAGATGTAGTCATTGCTAACTGTAGTTGTCCTGTAGCACTCCACTAGTCACTGTCTTGTACCATTTTTGTCTGAAATTGGTTTTGAAATAGGAAAATGAGAGTGAAAATGGAAGAAAATAATGGATCAAAGACTGAGGCTCTGATACCACTTGTCAGAGAGAGAACTAGGGAGAGAAGAAGATGAGAGAGAAAGACTGCAGAGGAGAGAGAAAGACTGCAGGAAGAGAGAGAAATAGAGTGACGAGGAGAGAGAAAGACTAGAATTGGAGAGAGAAAGACAGGAAAGATGAAGAAGCCATGGAAGCTTGGAGCAAGAAGGGAGAGAAAGATTGTAATTGTATTGATATGTCCAAAAGATGTGGAAATTTACAACTTATCTCCTTATATACCAATGTCAGTGTGACATGGCATATTATCAACATTTTAACTATTTCCAACTTCTTACAGTTGGAGGATATCTTGCTTGATATTGACTACCATCATAAAGGTAACGTCCTTGGAATGAGGGATTACTAGTATCAAGAGTAGTTTGGGCTTTGTCTCTATGACAAAAGAATTGCCCACCATCTTTGAAGGATCCTATTTTGCATTGTGCAGGATGATCCCCTATAACCATCATTAGCATTAATCTAACAACACAAAAGTTTGATTGTCCCATTGGATTTTCAAAAATCTTTTCTACAGGGTAGTTGTATGACACTTGCATACCATTTATGTAAAGGTCTTGTAGCTCACTAATAAGTGGTCTTTAAAAAGTTTGAAATACATCAAGAGTATTACAAATAAATTTAGAGCAACTAAAAGGTATGAATAAAATAGAAATAATGCCTAATATGGAACCCTTCCCACCATTAAGGACCTTAATTTCAACAACACCACAGTCCTTTTGAGTGGTACGAGAGGCTTGGAAGCCATCCCAATGTAAAAGAAGTGCGAAGTTCTGAGGATCACCTCTACACATTTTATTTTAACATTTGTTGAGATGTCGACATTTTTTACAAACAAAATTATACTCTTGCATCTCTTGGTCAAAACCTTGCTCTAGAACTATTGAAAAACAAGACCTTGGAAAAAAAAGTTTTATATACTTTCCCACATGTAGGGTTGTTGCACGCAACAACCATCTCATACTCAGCATCAGGATTCCAAAAATCTTGATACTCACGACACTTTGTTCCATCCCAAAACTCGTTTATGAATTATGGTTGCATATGGATATCTTTCCCTAACCATCTTGTTTTATGATGCCACATGCTTAGGAAATCATGACAAAGTGTCCTGGATCGCACTAAAAGCTCTAATTGTTTCTTTAGAGGTAAATAATCAATAGCTAACATTTCTTTCCTTGGTTTATTGCATTTTTTACACTTTTCACAACATTCAATACAATCACGCTTTAGTATTCTTTTTCACATATTTTGTTTGCAAGAACACAAGATTACATCTTTGGCATAAGAATCTTCTTTACTAGGTGTAAGAAGTTCAATTTCATGATCATTGTTTTTACTTCCCATGCAAAACCTATAGCGCTCAGGTTGGACCATGCCAAGGCCATGATACATAGAGTCAAGTTGCTCCCAAGATGTTGGGACTCTCACTCCATCAAGGTTTCCATCCCATGTATCAGGTAGTTGCACTAATAGCTTACTTAAACTTGGCTTGCACTCTTCAACTCTTTGAGCCCTAGCCCTTGGATTGCTCATGTCTCCAAATAATAATTGGAGCATCTTGTCTTGTGCACTACTTGATATTTGGTTCTCATCCCAAAGATCTTGAAGCTCAATTATTTTTTGTATTTTTTGTTGATATAATGATGGCCGAGTAATAGATATGTGATTGTCTATAAAAGGATCTATTTGAGGAGACTCAACATGGTTAATTGAGTTGTTGTCATGACTAAAGGGGGGACTTATAGAAGTATTGATAGTTTGATCATTGCCTTGTTCATGTTGCCTTTCATTAGAAGGAACGAGACCAATTTGCATACTTAGTGCATCATATTTGGCCTTCAACTCCTGGTGCCTAGTAAAAGTTTGTGGACCAACACTCCTCCAACCATTACAATATGCAAGGCAATCACACCACCTACATCATCTCTTTAATTCATCTATGTTAGTTTTACCATGCATTAGAAATGATTCTTCGTGCCTTCGGTTCTCAAGATGATCTCCTTGCACATTTGTGTCCCATGGTTCACTAGGATGTGATATTTCTAGAGAAGAATGTGCAATCCCAAGCATGTCATTTTTAGTGTGTCTAAAATAATTACTACGATTCACTAATTGCCAACCTTCAGTACTATGTGCACACTTATAGTTACATGTGCATTTTCTTAATGTGCTTGTAGAAGAAGACATCCCTTACTTGAGTATCTTCAATCTTCAATCGAAGGTTGATGAAATTATGAGCTCTACAATTAAAACTCCAAGACGGCAAAAAAATGGCCCATAACATAGTTTATGTTAATAACATATTTTAGTTGCGTAGTTAATATCATAGTCTATACTAGTTTAGCAATAGAGCTACATTTAAAACCCTACTTTGTAGTTGATATCATAGTCTATACTAGTTTGTTATTCTCAAACACTTCCTTAAAAACAATTAAAAACAATTAAAAAGAAGCAATCTTTCCCAAGCACTTGCTTAAAAACAATTAAAAAGAAGCAATCATTCCTAAACACTTCCTTAAAGTGATGGGGTCAAATTTTGTAAACACTACATTAGTTGATGAGCACATAAGTGGGTATGAGTCCAAGATAAGGGATTGGAAAGTCGAGGAAAAATGAGGGAAAACAAAAGGATAGGAAGAGTGAGGAAGACTAATGGCTTGGAGCTAGGTGTATGATTGCTCTTTCTTGTGATGAAGAGTCCAAGTGAGGCTCTAGAGCAACATACTTTGTGGTTATCATAGAGGAATCACTAGAGCTACTTGAGGGAAATAAAGGAGGAGAGGTATGTCCTAAACATTTTTGAAGACCTTGAGACAGGTGCAATAAAGGAGGAGAGGTATGTCCTAAGCATGAATCATGATGATTAGACACGTGGCTAGCTCTCATGCATGATGTCTTCACATGCACACTGTAGTCAGTGTAGTACTGGTGCCAGAAGGCTGGGACTGACTAGTCATTATAATTAACCCACAATGTGCATCAGGAATTACACCGGGCAGCTGCACAGCAGAGTAGCCACCGCACAGAGAATCCATGGCTTCGAAGAATGGCAGGCCAGGCATGGTGCTACTACTGCTATATTACTGATTTTGGTGATTCAATCAAAAGCTCACTACGATCGATCAGCTGACCAGAAGGCTTTCAACCAAAGCAAGAAGGGTGAGCTCAGTAAGGATAAGGTGGTTCTCAAAACACTTCTTTCGTTCTCTCTCAAACAAATATATGTTGTGAACTCTAGCTGTGGTATTTACATGTTCTTTTTGGGCAAGCCACTTTATCTAGTCCATAGAGTCTACCCCACTGGATGATAGGAAAAAACCAAATGTGCAGGCCATGCAACAAAAGGACCTGACAGGTGAGAAGTAGGAGGGGAATGGCAGACATTAGGATCATGCCCTAGTCCAAGAGGAGGAGCATCCATGGCTTTGATGAATGACAGGTCGGGCATGGCGCTCCTACTGCTATACTGCTGATTTTGGTGATCTGATCAAAATTAGCTCACTGCGATTAGCTAACCAGAAGGCTTTCAACCAAAGCAAGAAGGGTGCAAAGCTCAATAAGGATAAGGTGGTTCTCAAAACACTTGTTCTGTTCTCTCTCAAACAAAGATATGTTGTGCACTCTAGCTGTGGTATTTACATGTTCTTTTTGGGAATGCCACTTTATCTAGTCCATAGAGTCTACCCCATTGGATGAGAGGAAAAAATCAGATGTGCAAGCCATGCAACAAAAGGACCCGACAGGTGAGGAGGAGGGGAATGGCAAATATTAGGATGATGCCCTAGTCCAAGAGGAGCAGAAGAAGGCCCGAGCGGGGCATGCAGGGGGTACAACTAATCAAAAGATTGAAGAAGCATACAAAGAGAATGTGCATCTAGAAAACAAAGCCAAAGGCAAGAACAGGAAGAATGTATTACTCAAAAAATCACCCACAAGGAATTGATTGATAGAAAGTGGTATGTCGTTCTCGATGAGAACCATGGGGAGAGTGATGAGATTTAGATTTATGAGTGAAGCTGCAATGTCCAAGGTCACAATGGTAACATGGGATGTTAGAGGGTTGGGTTGTGAACCCAAGAAGGATGTATGCATGAGACTCCTCACATTGAGGAAGCTGGACCTACTTGCTATTCAAGAGGTCCAGGTGTCCACTGAGCTTTAGCTCCTGCGATTGACACGCCACGGGGCTTGCGCTGACATCAATCATCTATGAGCTCTAATTCCAATCACTTAGGTTAAAGCCTGATAATCAATCTTTAGGTTATAATCTGATACTGATCAAGTCTCATCGATGAACCCAGATTCTAGGACAGTACAGATCACGGGCTTATGCGCTCAAATGGGGTTTCTTGTGAAAATTGGAAGCTCTCTGGAGGCTCTTGGGAAGCTTAAGTTTATGGCCTTGGACAAAACAGGAACTTTGACAAAGGGACAATTCCAAGTGGTAGAGGTGCTGCCCATCAACAATAACAGAGACTTACACAGACTCCTGTACTGGACTTTGAGAAAGGGACAATTCCAAGTGGTAGAGGTGCTGCCCATCAACAATACCACAAACTTACACAGGCTCCTGTACTGGTAAAATAATTAGTTGTGGCTAACAAGTCAGTACCTTGCACCTGTTGAAACTAGATTAGAACGGAAAATCACAAAACTTGTCTCTCTGATTTTCACTCATTAATTCAAAACACCCAAATACTTGTTAATGGATGTCATGTGTCGAGAGCAAATCAAGCCACCCAATGGCCTCGGATAGCCGTGGTTTCATATGCAAAGCTGTAATATGGAATTGAGCCTTTAGGTGAAGTTGAGGACTTCACAATTATAGATGGGGAAGGCATTAGTGGTGTGCTTGATGGCCACCAAATACACATCGGTAATGAGAGACTAGCAAACCGGTTTCAATGGACTGATCACAGTATGTATGGATATAGAACATGGCCATTTGGTAGAGGCCAGAGTACATCTATAAGCGTGTTTCTTCATTTGTTTCTTATTATATGTAATGTAACATTTTGGTTTGTACTATCTGCAGACATAGAAGAGACCATAGAAACCTAGAAGAGTCAAGGATGGAAAATTTGTTGGATAGGTGTGAACAAAAAACAGGAAGAGATTTTATGTGCTGGTGATCAGCTTCGCACTGAAGTACTTGAAGTTGTGCATAGCATAAAGGTGATAAAATTATTTCTAATCATTTACCCACTCTAAATGTCTGATTGTGCCATTACCTAATGAGAACTAAAAATTTTCTTCTGATCTATTCTAATCAAAAGGGGATAACTAGGAGATATGTGCAGAGGTTGGGCCTTTGTGGAGGCTTTGTCTTTGGGGATTGTGCTTAGACATTGGTGACCCCCATTAGGTTTGATCATATGTTTTATGTTGCTTGAGCATGTCATTGATGCCTCCTTGTGGTTATAGAAGACACTTTCTTGTTGATATGGAAGCAATTGGGAGAGGCTTTTAACTTGGTGATTGTGCTCAAACATTGGTGAACCCCATCACCTTTGATCAGATGTTCTCCATGCTAGTTGAGCATGAGGCCTCTTTGTAGTTATAGAAGAGGCTTTCATCTCGTTCAAGTTTGTATTCACTGGATAGAGGTATTGGAACACGTCTGGTTACCTCATGTTATCATGCATGTCCATTGTGCGGGCCACAATTAGACTCTCGAAGGTCATGAACAATGAAGAAGATGGTATATCAAGGACATACCACTTTCTTGCTAGAGGGTCATGAACTCAGGGAAGGTTTTCTTGGATGAACTCCAACACATATGAATACCGCAAGCTGGTACAAGCTGAAAAGAGTCACATTCAAACGGAATGTGATAGTTCTCTGTTTTCTACGAGTTACCATATTGGACCCACTTACAGATCAACCACTTGTTGGAGCCCATGTATATTTTCAAGAACATGGGCAGCTTGCTATGGAACCACATCACAGGAAAGAGAGACACTATAGGGACATGAATGGATTTGAAGGAGGTAGGCAAGATGGAGGCGCTTTGGCCGCAGTCGAGTGTTGATGGTCGCCAATACCTACCTCGCACTCCTTGGGTTTTGTCCGCTAAAGAAGAGTGCATTGTGAAGCAAGTAGTCAAGTCTATCCGCACACCGACGGGTATGATGCGTTCTCTGAGGTTTGCATTTTATAAACAAGACCAATTATTAGGGATAAAATTTCGACGTAGTACGCGCCATCCACCAATTCGATATCCCGAGGGCATGGAGGAGATGCTGCGGTTCATGTCAATGCGATGGTTGGATGGAGCTTTGACCGCAACGTCTCGCGAAGGGGCAGAGGTCTCAATGGAGGAGTGGAAATTCTTGAGGAGATGTAGTCCAAAGGTGATGACATGTTTAGGATTTTCCATATCTATATTTTATATGCAACAACTAATTTGAGTGTTTCAATGTATAATACAAAATATATAGTGCAGCGTGGTCGCGCGGACGATATTTTCGCGTGGAGCGTATTGATAAAGTGCGCTCCACAATGGACTATGGTATCATGGTAAGGTTTAAGCAAGAGAGCTAACGATGAGCAATGGATCCAAACATGGTTATAGATGAGATGGAGTATTTTGGGAACTTGCAAAGTATTGTTACGGTGGACTACCGTAGCTTCTTCATGATACTATTCGATGTGCAGTGTTTCAAAGTGGGACATGAAGGAGCTGGAGCAACAGTTCGACGAGGTTCATCTGGATTTCTCGAAATAGATTCTGAAAAAAATGGATGGATTTGCACAACACCTTTGTGTTGTTGTGGTGCACAGATCGGATGCTGTACGCTTGCGTAGTGAATGCCGGAAGGTCCCCAAGAACAAAAAAACTCTACTTTTTGCACAAAACTAAAGGTAAAAAGCATGCACGACATGAACAAGAGACCAATTGGGTGCAATCTCCCCCCATGCCTTGTGTGAGCGCTCCACAAAGCATGTATTTTATGTATTAATCATCTTCAAGCTCAAATAATAGCCCAAATTACAAAATAGCAAGCTTTTAGCTTTTGAGTTTGCTTTAGCACAAAATAGGAATAAAGCTAACGGGTGGTTCCCAAAGAGTCTCGCATACTCAATACAATGTCCGAGTACAAATAACATAATCGTGCACCCATGCGCATACAAAATAATAAATAAATATCCAATGCCTCAATAAATAGGCACGATAAAATATAGGCTCCATGCCTAAGGTATGCGCCCATCAAAATATAAATGATAAATCGAATACTCGCTATCCTCCAATGCTTTCCTCCGCCACTGCTGCTATCTCTACACATCAACTGAAGCATTCACAATCGTTAGTTAAATAATACAATTAAATCTACAAAAGTGAATACCTAGCAGTCTTCAGCTACATAAATAAATCAACTGGTTAGAAATCAATCCTAACTCTAATTTATTAGGAGTGCGCACTCTAAACTCATAAACGTTTATTAATTTAATATGCATTTTGCGGAATCACCCGCTATGGAATCACCCATGTACACACTAAATTAATGAAACGCCCGAAAAGGATAGGCGTCCCCATCAACTTCTCGCACAAAGAATCCACTTTTTGTATGAGCCCCGATCATCAAAGTTTATGGAATCCACCGTAAAACCTCACGGAATCCACTGTGAAATATGCCTCCTGGCATCATACCCCCGGGGTGGGATAGCAATTGACGTCAATTGCTATTAGCTCAATGTGGAGCTAACAGAGTGGGGAAAGCATTTAAGTCTCTAGCGTGCATCCATTGTGCTTCTTCTACATGATGGTTCTTAAATTTGACTAGATATCTAGAATATCTTCGGCCAGTTCTAGTGGTCATAAAATCAGTGTCTATGATAGCTTCAGGTTGAAGTATTTCAGTCTCTTCCTCTAACAAAGGTGGATTCTCATAAACAAAATGTACAAGTAATTGGCCTCTAAAGGGTCTTAATAAACTAATGTGAAATGTGTTGTGAATTTTCCAATGAGGTGGTAATCATAACTTGAATGCATTGTCATTAATTTTATGAATGATCCTAAATGGTCCATAGAATCTAGGGGCTAATTTAACAACTGGGTGTCTATCCACACTTTGTAATCTACGTTTTTCTATTCTCAACCAAACATAGTCATCAACTTTGAAATTCATTGCTTGTCTTTTCTTATTGCTTGTTTGGTATATGATTGATGGGCTTTGGCAATCATGTCTTTAACCTCATCAAAAATAGTATTGTGCATACTAGCAATATCATCAGCACTTTGAATTCTATTTGACAAAGATGCAACAGGTGTAGACAATCTATAACCATAAACCACTTCAAACGGTGCTTTCTTTGTAGATGTGTGTGGTGTATTGTTATATGCAAACTGTAATAAATGCAAGTGTGTATCCCATGTCTGTGGTTTAGGAATAGTGTAAGCACGTAAAAGATCTAGTATAGTACTATTAGTGGCTTATGTTTGTCCATTAGTTTCAAGATGAAATGCAGATGAGAAATCAATTTTTGTGCCTAGGTTAGCAAACAAAGTAATCCAAAAGTTGTTACAAAATCTAGAATTACGATCAGAAATAATAACTTTTGGTAATCCATGGTTAGTAAAAACAGTTTTCAAAAACAATTGTGCTACCTATGATGCTGTTAAAGTTTTCTTACATGGAATGAAATATGCTTGTTTACTAAACCTATCTACTACTGTCCAAATCATATCATGGTTAGATTTAGTATTAAGTAAACCAGTAATAAAATCCATAGAAATTTGTTTCCATGGTCTTGATGGAATAGATAAAGGCATAAGTAATCCATACTGTTTACCATGATGTATCTTAACTCTTTGACAAATCAAACATTCAAAAACAAAGTTAGATACATCAATGTCCATATGCGGCCAATAAAAATCTTCAGTTAATGTACGTAAAGTAGATATGATACCTCTATGACCTTGATATGGAGGACAATGAATCTCATTCAAAACAAAAGATCTGAATGGAACTGTAACACATAATCTCTTTTCATAAAACATAAATCCATCATTATAAGATAGTGAATCAATAAGAATCAAGTTATTTTGAAGTAATTTATTCCAATCAGCATGAAAAGTAATGTCCTGATGATAAGTATCTTTCATAGGAATTAAAGAATCAAATGATATAACAGAAATATTATGAATGGCAGGTCTTCTACTTAATGCATCGGCCACTACATTTTCTTTACCGGGTTGATATTGGATGATAGGATGAAAACTCTGAATAAAGGCTGTCCATTTGATATGTCGGTCAGATATTTGAGGTTGGCTAAGTAAATGTCTAATACTTTGTTGATCGGTCTTAATCA
Organism: Lygodium microphyllum; assembly: GCF_053477565.2. Lineage (NCBI taxonomy): Eukaryota > Viridiplantae > Streptophyta > Polypodiopsida > Schizaeales > Lygodiaceae > Lygodium > Lygodium microphyllum. Next base: position 15,464,895 of record NW_028229514.1, read on the forward strand.
TAAATCCAGAACCCATTAAGTAGTGTTTCCATTGTCTTAAGGCTTGTACCACAGCTAATAATTCTTTATCATATGTGGAATATTTCAGTTCAGAGGGTTTCAGCTTACAACTAGAATAGGCTATGGGATGATTGTCCTGCATAAGTACGGCTCCTATTCCAGAACCGCTAGCATCAGTCACTACTAAAAAGAATTGTCTATTAAAATCAGGCAATTGTAAAACAGGAGCATGGGTTAATGCATGTTTCAATAAGTTAAAGGATTTCTGTTGATTATCGGACCAATGATAAACAATACCTTTCTTCAAAAGTTCAGTCAATGGTAAAGAAAGTAATGAAAAATTACGCACAAACTTCCTATAGAAACTAGCAAGACCTAGGAAAGATCGTAACTCATGCACATTTTTAGGTACAGGCCAGTTCAATATTGCTTCTATTTTCTTAGGGTCAACTTTAATACCATCAGATGATACGACATGACCTAAATATTCAATTTTTGTTTTAAAGAACTCACTCTTTTTCGGATTGACATACAGTTGATTATCTTTTAATAACTGAAAAACCAATGACAAATGCTCATAATGTTCTTTCTCATTTTGACTAAACACCAAAATATCATCAAAGAATACAATAACACAATACTGATATTTCAAAAATATACGGTTCATCATTCTACTAAATGTAACAGGTGCATTAGTCAATCCGAAAGGCATCACTAAAAATTCATAATGACCAAATTGTGTCCTAAATGCAGTCTTGAATATGTCAGACTTATCTAATCTTACGTGATGATAACCAGATTTAAGGTCTATTTTACTAAATATGGCAGAACCTTGCAGTTTATCCATAAGGTCATCGACTCTAGGAATTGGATACCTATTCTTTAATGTAATCTTATTTAAAGCACGATAGTCAATGCACATACAATAGGTATTATTTTTCTTCTTTACTAACAGAACAGGTGCACCAAATGGAGAACTACTAGGTCTAATCAATCCTCTATTTAGTAATTCCTCAACTTGACTTTGAATTTCTTTTTGCTCTATCTGGTTATGCCTATATGGTGCTTTACAAGGTGGTTGGGTACCAGGAATCAAATCTATTTTATGGTCTTCTGGACGTGAAGGAGGTAAACCAGGTGGTAGATCTTCCGCAAAACAGTCTTTAAAGTGTGCAAGAAATTATTTATGCCTAGGATGCATATGATTTTCTTTAACTTGCAGTTCATTCACCCAAATGAGATAAGATTTACTACTTTTGCGTAATACACATTTAGCTTGAGTATGCGAAAACAGTGGAAAAGCATTAGATGCATGCATACCATACAATGTAATATGTTTTCCTTGAAATTGAATATTAATGGAATGTGTGGAATAATCTATATCAGGGTTATGCTGATGACGCCAAAGCATACCTACAATAATATCACTGGACTGCAATGGTACAACTAGAAAATTTCTTCTTTCAGTGTATTCACCAATTTGAATCTCTAAGTCGTGTACATCGTGTGTACCGCGTTTTATCCTTCTGCGTGTGCTGAAAATGCTTCAGCAAACCTGCGTATGCAAAGAATACCTTCCAATGAACAACTTTGCTGTTCGAAGTTTCTACGTAGGAACAACCCTTCTATGAGTTTTGAACAGAAGTCAGTTTTGACTTCAGGTGACTTGTCTGACATGCAGAGTTGCAGACTTATGTGACTTGCAGAGTTCCAGGACTTGTAGAACTTGGTTGATTTATCTAACTTGCAGAACTTGAACTTTGAAGACTTGCAGTACTTGCTGAGTTTGTGAGGCTTATGTGATTTGGAGCTTTAGTAACTAAGCTTTTAAGCTTAGTTAGTAAAAACGTGAAATCGTGGGGGGGGGGCGTTTTTTTTCAGCCGGCGGAATTTTCGGAGACCTCTTCTGATGCCTTTTTTTACGAATTGGAAGATTTAAGCTTTTTAAGCTTAAGTTAAGCTTATTAAGCTTTTGAAGCTTGATTAAGATTTTAAACTTGTGGATTAGAAGACTTATCTCTCTGAAACTCCACGACTTGAAGAAGAGGATGTAGGAGTGGTCCTCCACTACTGCAGGCTGGTCCTTCGCGATCTGATGATGGAAACACAGGTTCTTGATTGCCAGGACTCCACCTGTATCGACCGTTTGCGACGAGATTGACCGTAGAGCTCAATCGTTCCAGGAGCTTCGCCTTTGCATAAGATGGGTAGCGATTGGAAGCTCTTGATCTCAGCTTCGCACTGATACCACTGGTGCGCAGATCGGATGCTGTACGCTTGCGTAGTGAATGCCGGAAGGTCCCAAAGAACAAAAGAACTCTACTTTTTGCACAAAACTCAAGGTAAAAAGCATTCATGACATGAACAAGAGACCAATTGGGTGCAATCTCTCCCCATGCCTTGTGTGAGCGCTCCACAAAGCATGTATTTTATGTATTAATCATCTTCAAGCTCAAATAATAGCCCAAATTACAAAATAGCAAGCTTTTAGCTTTTGAGTTTGCTTTAGCACAAAATAGGAATAAAGCTAACAGGCGGTGCCCAAAGAGTCTGGCATACCCAATACAATGTCCGAGTACAAATAACATAATCGTGCGCCCATGCATATACAAAATAATAAATAAATATCCAATGCCTCAATAAATAGACGCGACAAAATATAGGTGCCATGCCTAAGGTATGCGTCCATCAAAATATAAATGATAAATCAAATACTCTCTATCCTCCAATGCTTTCCTCCACCACTGCTGCTATCTCTACACATCAACTGAAGCATTCACAATCGTTAGTAAAATAATATAATTAAACCGACAAAAGTGAATACCTAGCAGTCTTCAGCTACATAAATAAATCAACTGGTTAGAAATCAATCCTAACCCTAATTTACTAGGAGTGCGCACTCTAAACTCATAAAAGTTTATTAATTTAATATGCATTTTGTGGAATCACCCGCTATGGAATCACCCATGTACACACTAAATTAATGAAACGCCCGAAAAGGATAGGCGTTCCCATCAACTTCTCGCACAAAGAATCCACTTTGTGTATGAGCCCCGGTCATCAAAGTTTACGGAATCCACCGTAAAACCTCACGGAATCCACCGTGAAATATGCCTCCTGGCATCATGCTGGCCCATTGTGAACAGGTACATGAACTCATTTGTTTGTTAATTGTATTAGGACATGGTACATGTCACAATAGTTTAATCTCTCTTCTACATGTTTGTGAATAGGCAATCTTCTATCCAAACCCCCGACAACCTCGATGGTGATATGTTATACCTTCAGCTCCCCGAAGTGCAAGAGTGTATGATCAAAGCGATGTTCCGAGCATAGATGAGGACAAAATGCAAATAGAGGGGTCAATATTGCAAGGGGTGGAGGCCACCAAAAGCTTAGAGCATGTAGAGGAGCCAGCATTGGCTAACAATGATGGAAATACACGAGTCCAAGAATTCTTTGAGAACGAGGTGGTCTCATCGTTTTGTGGTGACATGTCTATCGACCTTCTAGTGTATGCGAAGTTGTGTTAGGAGATTGATATGGGACCATAGGATACTTCATACTTGAAGCATCCACTTACTAAATTTGTTGACTAATCGCTTAAAAGAATACATAACATATGCATTTTAAGTGAGATCATTTTTTTAGGATTTATATTATTGTGCTTTGTATGATTTAAATTGATTATACTAACATCGTTTTTTATCTGTGCAGGTGACCTTTTCAAGATGAGTCAGATGAGGAGTTGCAGGATATCTTCACGAGCATGTCTCTAGATGAGATGACGAGATTCAGAGACATGACAGACCAGGAGCTGTCTCGCACATTGTCAAGCCGCTCTATTAGATCTACTTCAGCGCGATCAGATGCTTTGGCTTCGAGCAGAGGAGGTCAACGCTCCAGACTTGGACCAGAGGGAGGGAGTGCTTCATGGTCAGGGGGATGCTGTAGAGATACGGAGACAGTGAGCCCGCGGTCGGCACGGGATACAAGTGTGACTCCTCACTCTCGTGGAAATTCCAAGGAGCGTAGCTCAGGTGGATGCTGTGGAGGCACAGATGCGGTGTCTCCATCTCGTCATTTTGCTGGAGTTGCATCACCTCCAGGATTTGTCACACCTGTGGGGACGTCTACTCTAGTCACTCAGGCTTTTGCTCACCCGTATATAGGTGGCATCCCTATGGGTGCTACTCCAATAGATACTACCCCGGTCACTACACCGGATGTACAGGGATCTCCTGGATATACCCAAGAGCGTGGATGTAGGTGGGAGAGGACCTATCTTAGGCATACCCCAAAGGGATATGCCTATCTTGTCGATGATAGGTCAGGAGCCATCATCATGAATGATGAGGGGAGGAGGGTGATGGCTCGCATGAGAGAGTTGTGCCAACAAGTCTTTCGGCAAAATGTCTTAGATCATTGGAAAAACATACCGGAGGGGAGTAAGGACTACATAGTAGCATCCTTGCATGAGGAGTTTTCGGTTCTAGCCCGGGTCGCTACACCAGATGTACAGGGGTCTCCTAGATATGCCCAAGAGCGTGGACGCAGGTGGGAGAGGACCCATCTTAGGCATACCCCAGAGGGATATGCCTATCTTGTTGATGATAGGTCAAAAGCCATCATCATGAATGATGAGGGTGATGGCTCGTATGAGAGAGTTGTGCCAACAAGTTTTTCGGCACAACGTCTTAGATCATTGGAAAAACATATCGGAGGGGAGCAAGGACTACATAGTAGCATCCTTGCATGAGGAGTTTTCGGTTCTAGCCATAGCAGATAGATTTTCTATAGGCTGGATGATGCATTACATGCGTGCATATTGCTAAGTAAAGAGCATATGACTTTAATTCCACATATACACACGTATTGCTCCCACAATATGCACACGAAACTATGTTCTCTAACGAAATTCAAACTTAAAAACAAAAAATAAGTGAATTTACATATCAAAATAAAAGGTTGACTCTACTTCTACATCGTCTAATGACCTTTCATATTCGTATCCAATTTGTGTTTTATTTTTTTAAAATATCTCCAAAGCAAAACCATAAAACCGTCCCATGACTAGTAGAGACAAATCTAATACTTCCAATTTTGATGAGACATCGAAAATCTCTACAAGACTTGCATTTGGAATGATGATGATCGAAAAAGTCTACTCATTGTACTCACAGAGATAATTGATGCGGTGCACACACCAAAAATCACCAAGAGTTGAGTCATCGAAGCCCGGGGGGAGGGGGGGTAAGATTTTATAACAAATTGGTGATGCTATCAATATGATCATGTGACTTATCTTTTTCTAGAATTCTTCAAAAATGAAATAGAGAAATAAATATTGATAAACTCAAAAAAAATTTAAAAAGTTCTCATCCTACCATTGAAACACTAACCTTAATATATTTTCCCTCTATAACATTTTGGAACTCCCACCTTCTCTTCTTTTCCCCTTTTTCCATTCTGCAACATAGCAGGCCGTACTCTGTGAACTGAGTGGAGGTGCATAGATTTCATGATAGAGAAAGAAAAGATGTCATAGATTGCAGTATCGGTCACCATCACTAAGCTCCAGTCCAGGTACAATTTTGCAATGTACTCTTATAAGCTTCTTTCATGTAATACGTTTTTTTAATATAGTGAATTAATTCTCCTTCACTTTCTCTAGAGAAGCACAAGCATTGATGCACAGATCGGACGTCGTATGCGCGCGTAGTGAGCATCGGAAGGTCCCCAAGAACAAAAGAACTCTGCTTTTGCACAAAAAATAAGGAAGAAAGCTTGCACGACATGAAGCAAGAGACTAATTGGGTACAATTCCCCCCCATGCCTTGTGTGAGCACTCCACAAAGCATGTATTTTATATATTATTGATCTTCAAGCTCAAAAAATAGCCCAATTTACAATTAGCACGCTTTAGCTTTTGTGTCTGGTTTTGTGCCACTAAATAATTAAAGCTATTAGGCTCCCAAGGAGTCAGGGGGTACCCAAATACAATGTCTAATATAAATATTTAAATCGTGCGCCCATGCACATACAAAAGTAATAAATACATATCAAGCGCTTTAATAAATAAGCGCATCAAAATATTGGCACCATGCCTAAGATGCGCGCCCATAAAAAATTGATAATAATTTGAATACACGCTATCCTCCAATGCTTCCCAATGCCACCACTGCTTGCTCTACACATCAACTGAAGCATTCACAATTGTTAGAAAAATAATACAATTAAACCGACAAAAGTGAATACCTAGTAGTCTTCAGCTACAAAATAAATAAATTGGTTAGAACTCAATCCTAACCTTAATTTATTACGAGTGCGCAGTCTAAACTCATAAACGTTTATTAATTTAAATATGTATTTTGCGGAGTCACCCGCTATGGAATCACCCACTTACATATTAAATTAACAAGATGCCCAAAAAGGATAGGCGTCCCCATCGACTTTTCGCACAAAGAATCCACCTTGTGTATGAGCCTCGGTAATAAAATTTTACGGAATCCACTGCAAAACCTTACGAAATCCACCGTGGAATATGCCTCCTGGCATCATAACCCCAGGGTGGGATAGCAATTGTCCTCAATTGCTATTAGCTCAATGTGGAGCTAACAGTGTGGGAAAAGCACTTAGGTCTCTAGCATGCATCCATTGGGCCTCTTCAACAGGATGATTTTTGAACTTAACCAAATATCTAGAATATCTATGGCCAGTTCTAGTGGTCATAAAGTCAGTATCTATAATAGTTTCAGGCTCAAGAATTTCAGTTTCTTCGTCTAGCAAAGGAGGGTTTTCATAGACAGGGTGTACACAAGTAGTTGTCCTCTAAAAGGTCGTAATAAACTGATATGGAAGGTGTTGTGGATTTTCCAATATTATGGTAATTCTAGTTTAAATGCATTGTCATTAATTTTGTGTATAATCTTGAATGGTCCATAAAATCTAGGTGCTAATTTTACCACGGGGTGTTTATCTACACTTTGTAATCTTCGTTTTTCAATTCGTAACCAAACATAATCATCAACTTTAAAACTCATAGCTTTTCTTTTCTTGTTTGCTTGTTTTGTGTATGATTGCTGGGCTTTGGCAATCATATCTTTAACTTCATAAAAAATAGTAGCATGCATGTTAGCAATATCATCAGCAGTTTGAATTTTGTTTAACAATGATGTAACAGGTGTAGGCAATCGATATCCATAAATAATTTCAAATGGTACTTTCTTTGTAGCTGTATGTGGTGTGTTATTATATGCAAACTGAAGTAAATATAGATATGTATCCCATGTGTATTGTTTTGAAATTGTGTAGATACGTAAAAGATCTAAAATGGTACTGTTAGTAGCGTCTATTTGACCATTTGTTTCAGGATGAAATGCAGATGAAAAATCAATCTTTGTTCCTAAGTTAGCAGACAAAGTAATCCAAAAATTATTGCAGAATCTAGAATCACGATCAGAAATAATGACTTTTGGTAAACCATGGTTAGTGAAAACAGTTTTCAAAAACAATTGAGCAGCTTGAAATGCAGTTAAGGTTTTCTTGCATGGAATAAAATATGCTTGTTTGCTAAACCTATCTATAATAGTCCAAATCATATCATGATTAGCTTTAGTGTTAGGTAGACCAGTGATAAAATCCATTGAAATCTGTTCCCATGGTCGTTATGGAATGGATAATGGCATTAGTAAACCATATTGTTTACCATGTGTCTTTTAACTCGTTGACAAATTAGGCATTCAGATACAAAATTAGATACATCACTGTCCATGTGTGGCCAATAAAAATCTTCAATCAATGTACGCAAAGTAAATATAATTCCTCTATGACCTTGATATGGGGGACAATGAATTTCATGCAAAACAAATGATCGAAATGGAACAGTCACACATAATCTTTTTTCATAAAACATAAATCCATTAGTGTAAGACAATGAATCAATAGGAATCCAATTATTGCAACTAGTTTATTCCAATCAGCTTGAAAAGTAGGATCCTAGTGATAAGTATCTTTCATAGGAATAAGGGAATCAAATGATATCACAGAAATATTGTGAATTGTTGGTCTTCTACTCAAAGCATCAGTAACAACATTCTCTTTTCCAGGTTGATATTGTATAAGGGGATGAAAACTTTGAATAAAAGCAACCCATTTAATGTTCCGGTTAGATATTTGTGGTTGACTAAGAAGATGTCTAATGCTTTGTTGGTCAATTTTGATCATGAATTCAGATCCCATTAAATAATGTTTCCATTGATGTAAGGCTTGTACTATGACTAGCAATTCCTTGTCATAGGTAGAATACTTAAGTTCAGTTGGTTTGAGTTTGCAACTAGAGTAGGCTATGGGATGAGAATCTTGCATAAGGACTGCTCCTATTCCAAATCCACTAGCATCAGTAACTACAAAGAAAAATGATCTATTGAAGTCAGGTAATTGTAATACAGGAGCATGAGTTAAAGCATGTTTCAGCAAATCAAAGGACTTTTGTTGATTGTCAGACCAATTATACACGATACCCTTCTTTAAGAGTTTTGTCAAAGGTAATGCTAGTAATGAGAAATTTCTCACAAATTTACTGTAAAAGCTAGCAAGACCTAGGAAAGAACGTAATTCACACACATTTTTGGGTATCGGCCAATTTAAAATTGCTTCTATTTTTTTAGGGTCGACTTTAATACCTTGTGATTTTTTGGATTAGCATATAATTGATTGTCTTTTAATAATTTAAAAACTTAAGACAAATGTTCATAATGCTCATTCTCATTTTTACTAAAAACTAATATGTCATCAAAGAAAACAATGACACAATGCTGATGTTTCAAAAATATGTGATTCATCATACGACTGAATGTGGTTGGTGCATTAGTTAAACCAAAAGGCATAACCGGGAATTCATATATCCAAACTGTGTTCTAAATGCAGTTTTGAATATATCAGATTTGTCCAATCTTACTTGATGATATCCAGATTTAAGATCTATCTTGCTGAATATGCCAAATCCTTGTAGCTTGTCCATAAGATCATCTACCCTAGGAATCGGCTATCTATTATTAATAGTAATTTTATTTAGGGCACGATAATCAATGCACATATTATAGGTATTATTTTTCTTCTTCACTAAGACAGATGCACCAAATGGAGAACTACTAGGTTTAATTAATCATCTGTTAAGCAATTTGTTTATTTGGTTTTGAATTTCTTTCTGTTCAATTTGGTTATGTCTATATGGTGTTTTACATGGTGGTTCTGATCTAGGAATTAAATCTATCTTATGATCTTCAGGACGTATAGGTGATAATCCAGGTGGTAAATCAGCAAAGACAACAAAACAATCTTGGAATCGGGAAAGAAATTGTGCATGCCTAGGATACATCTAGTTTTCTTTAGCTTTAATTTCATTCACCCATATTAAATAGGATTTGCTACTTTTACGTAATGCATGTTTAGCATAAGTATGAGTAAGCAATGGAAAATTATTGGAAGTGTACATACCATGCAATGTGATTTGTTTTCCTTGAAAATAGATTTTTATTGAATGCATAGAATAATCTATATCAGGATTGTATTGAAGTCGCCAAGGCATTCCTAAGATAATGTCACTAGACTACAAAGGTACAACTAAGAAATTTCTTTGTTCAGTATAATCACCAATTTTAATTTCTAAATTATGCACCTCTTGTGTTCCATTATATCTCATACCTAGGAATGCAACCTTGATGCGATAATGTGTAGAAACAGTATGTAAATTCAATTCTTTGACCAATTTTGCAGAAATAAAGTCGTGTGTGCTCCCATCATCATGCAAAATAATATTTTCTTTACCATGCACAAAACATTTCATTGTTAATAAGGAATGGGGAGTTGGCATACCTGGAAAAGTATCAGAAGTAGTACCAATGTCGTCATCATCTTCCGTAAAATCCGACATCTCTTCACGTTTTTCATCGTCTATTACTTCCAAATAATTGATATGGACAGATGGCTTTTTGGATTAACAATTGGCTGCTAAATGTCCAGGTTGATGACATTTGTAACAAACTATGGGTTTTTCTTTGGATACATCATTGGTAATGGCTGGAAGTTTAGGAATGCTGGGATTTGACTGAAGAGATGGCTTAGGGTTTGGATTTGTGTTTGATGGGGCAAGGCAGGTGGTCGTGTCCAAGATTTATGGAATGAAGATGGAAGAAAACGACTTTGATTGAATTTTTGAAAAATTGAATTGAATTATTTGGAACTAAAGTTACCATTAGTTGGAAATTGTTTTGGTCGCTTATCTCGTCCGCGAATTTTTTCTTCAGTATCATGGACCAAGGAAATTGCATCTTCAAGGGTTGTTGGCTTGAACATATTGACCTCCGCATAAAAATGTCCAAGTAAGCCAGACATAAACTTGCGTTTATGAGTTGCTTCAGGTACATCTTCGAGCATTCGTGTTGCAATAGAGCATTCTAGAAACGCTCAGTATATTGTGAAATAGGTTCGCGATTCCTTTGTTGTAGAAGATCCCATTGTTTGATTGCTTTTTTGTGGAATTGAGGTGGAAGGAAATTCTGCAAAAATTTCTTTTGGAAAGTCTCCCAGGTAGTGGGATAATCAACGCTTTTGCGGACAACAGTCCACCATAAGGAGGCTCGGTCAACTAGATAGTTATTGACACATTTAATTTTGTCTTTCTCAGCATATGATTCTTCATGAAAAAAATTATCAAATTGACTGATAAAAGCAAGTATAGTCTTTCCATCACGTGATCCATTTAAATTACGAAATTTGAAGTTTCTTTTACTTATCTTTGTTTCTTTCCGAATAGATTGGGCTTCAAGTGTTGCATTGATCGTACGCCGTATAAGATCTTCAGGTTGTGATCCATCTTGGTCGGCGGTAGATCGTTGCAGATTGGCCGATTGAGCTTACAAAGTTTATCATGCTCTTCGTTCCTCTTGAAGTTGCATCATAATCAAATCCAATTTTTGCTCCATTGTTAGTTCACGTAGATCATCTTTAGCCATAAAATCTTCCATGGTTTGATCAGTCATCCTGCAAAATTCCAAAAGACCTCACACACTCAAAACCTTGTGAGCGGGATGAGCGTAGCTCAAAGGCGGGTTTACAAGGCTTATATATATATATATATATATATATATATATATATTAGTTTGGATTTTGTAGTATTTCTCCTTTACGATTGCGAAATTCGATGTCACAGTCATCTTCCAAGAAAATAATTTTGCGTATAAACTGCGTGTTGCCGATTGTTCGCTGAAATCTGATTCTGTCAATTCACAGGTGTGAACAGGGGCTTCCAGAGAGTAGTAAGCAGATTCGTGTATTGCGGAATAGAAACTGTCTCTATGGTAGTTAATGGAGATTGGAGCTTAGGATCTTTAGAACCTTTGTAACTTAGAGCTTTTAGTTTTTTTTACTAATCGTGATTTTGAGGACAAGAATATGTATTCGTTCGTTTCGGCGACGCGCTGTATATATTGCTGCCACCGACGGATTAAAAACGAATTTTGAAGCTTTTATAAAGCTTCTCTTTAAGCCTTCCAAGCTTAACTTTGAAGCTTTAAGAGCTATGGAGGAAATTGGCTTATCTGTTAAGAAGAAACCAACGACTTGATGTAGGATTTTTCCGCGTGGTCCTCCGCCTGCAGAGACCGGTCCCTCACTATTTGAGTGTACAACAGGGGGTTCTTGACTGCTAGGAACACGATGGTGTCGACCGTTTGCCACGAGACTGACTATAGAGCTCGATCGTTCCAAGAGCTCCGCCTTCGCACGATATGGTAAGCGATTGGAAGCTCTCGATCTTAGCTTCGCTCTGATACCACTGGTGCACAGATCGGACGCCATATCACACGTAGTGAGCATCGAAAGGTCAACAAGAACAAAAGAACTCTACTTTTGCACAAAAAACAAGGAAGAAAGCTTGCATGACATGAAGCAAGAGACTAATTGGGTATAATTTCCCCCATGCCTTGTGTGAGCGCTCCACAAAGCATGTATTTTATATATTATTGATCTTCAAGCTAAAAAAATAGCCCAATTTACAAACGCTTTAGCTTTTGTGTTTGCTTTTGTGCCACTAAAGAATTAAAACTATTGGGTCCCCAAGGAGTCAGATGGTACCCAAATACAATGTCCAATACAAATATTTAAATCGTGCGTCCATGTGCATACAAAAGTAATAAATAAATATCAAGCGCTTTAATAAATAAGCACGTCAAAATATTGGTGCCATGCGTAAGATGCGCGCCCATAAAAAATTAATAATAATTTGAATACACGCTATCCTCCAATGCTTTCCAATGCCACCGCTGCTTGCTCTAGATATCAACTGAAGCATTCACACTTGTTAGGAAAATAATACAATTCAATCGACAAAAGTGAATACCTAGCAGTCTTTAGCTACAAAATAAATAAATTGGTTAGAACTCAATCCTAACCTTAATTTATTACGAGTACGCACTCTAAACTCATAAACGTTTATTAATTTAAATATGTATTTTGCGAAATCAACCGCTATGGAATCACCCACTTACACATTAAATTAACAAGACGCCCAAAAGGATAGGCGTCCCCATCGACATTTCGCACAAAGAATCCACCTTGTGTATGAGCCCCGGTAATAAAATTTTACGGAATCCACCATGGAATATGCCTCCTGGCATCAAGCATTCCCCATGTAAGAAACAATTGCCACTAAAGGAGTACAGTTTGTGCTCTTGCACACAACAATTGCAAAAAAATTCTTCTCAAGAGTCCACTTCCAAAATAGCCCTTGCTTAATGTCCCTTTGCCTCGATGTTGTAGGTGGCTAGAGTAAGACTATCTTGGTACCTCGCCATGCTTGTCATTTTGAATGTCAGTTTTGTCAAAACCTTTGTCTCTTGGCAAGACAATGAATGTGAATAGAAGACAAGATAGGAAACAAGAATAGGTGGCAAGCCTATATTACTGCTGCAAATCGATCCATCCTCTATTTGTCTTATCCAGGATGTAGGTGCCAAGGACCACCATGACTCTTGGCTGCAACTGTTTAACTACTTTACAATGTAGAAGTCGGAAAACTGATGCAATTACATACCTTCTAAAAAATATGAATATTTGTTTTTGCCCCCAAAAAAACCTATAAAAGAATAGCAAAAAACGAAGATTATCACCTTGCAGATTCCTTCTTTTTCAATGTTTGGTTGCTGTCTGCTAGTGAGCCAGCCATAACCCAAAGAGCCTTAATAGGAGACCCTTTCTCTAATTATGGTGACTTGCTGCAGGTGACCACACTAATATATTGTTAGACATTACGTTGCATCCGGCACCGTTTCTCTAAGATCCAGGGCATTGAATGGTGCATAACCATGATAATCATTGTTGAAATATGCATAAACATCCAATCCAGCTTTCATTTTCTCTTTTATCCATGAGGCATATGTTTGCAACTCTTCAGGCTGGTAGTATCTCTGATAATTATATCCATGAAAGCGAATGTAAGTCCAGTTTGCAGTAAAAGCTTGAAACATCACATTAATATAGAGCTTTCACTTACAAGGACTCACCTTTCAACATTCAATATAATCAAAACATAGTGCACATAGTCTTGATGGTGAAGATTATAAAGCTTTTGCTGCAAGATGATCAAAAGAAAGGTATAGAATTGATGATGGATTTAATGGAATCGGATGATCAAGAAAGATCATTAATCTCCTTTCTGAGATCAACCACAGTTGATGGAACTTTGATATTCGATTGTTATGCTACAGAACAGAATCACAATGGATGAAATCGATTATAGAGGAATAGAATACTTAGCTTTTATAAGTACTAGTGGTCTCTCTGGGCAACTTCAGGTGGGTCGTCCAGCTGGGCTTCTAGTGCCACATGGCTGTGTACCTCCATCTACGCTGCAGAAGATCTTGAATTACCAAAAGGTATAATCATCTACAAATGGCCTGTATCCGAAAATAAACTGATTAGTTTCTCAGAGCAACAGTAGGTAGAGCATAAATAGTCTTCCACGAAGCCAACTATTTTGGTTTCAACACCACAGTAGTTATTGGACAAGTTGATTTCTTGGTATGTGCAAGCACGATTGCCACCATCACTGCCACAACTACTGGCTATGGATGACAAAGGCAAGAGGTGAAACAAAACTGTAGTAGCTGGTTTAAGGCAGGAATCTCGATGCCCAGTACTTGTTGTTGTAGCTAGTCCTTCACACAAACTATCTAAATGATCTTCTGCGTAGTCTTTTGTACAAGTATCTTGATGGCTTGCTCTTCTCCTTACTTTCTTAATGCATGGATTGGAATCCTTACAAATTTTGATGTTGGTGTAGCCTGAGTTGGATCCAGCGTAGTGCTTCTGTCCAGCAATGTGATGATGGTGATCATGATGCAAGCTCTTGAGGTCCTCTTCTTGATCTGTAGGTCCCTTCGATGTGCAGCATTCAAGGTCAAATTCATCCAAGTTGGTTGAGCTGCAGAGCAGAACATTGGATGTCCAAAGATGTTTCTCTTTGAATGACCAACAACACATGATTGCAACAGCTTGTGCTAGTGGCTGTGATCATGCCTCTGGTGCAGATGATCATGACAATGTTTATATCCACTATGATGGTGATCATGATTATGTTGACCTATACTGCAAGAGCCATTAGCTCTAGTCTGTTTTCCTAGCAATAACATGCTATTGAAGATCACAAGCAGGCAAGTGCCCACATTAGCAACAACAGCACCCCATAGGGATGCATATCCAGCTGCCGCAAGCACAATAACTAGTAGCTTGACTGTGATTGACAGGAATATGTTTTGCTGGATCTTTTTTTGTGCTTTGCGTGCTAACTCCATAGCATGTGCAAGGTTCTTAAGATTATTGGTCATGAGAGCAACATCTGCAGTCTCCATGGCCACAATTGAACCAACAGCACCCATGGCAATGCCAACATCAGCTCCTGTTAAAGCAGGTGCATCATTTATGCCATCTCCCACCATGCCAGTCAATCCCTTTTTCTTGAGTTGCCTAAGCACACTCACCTTTTCTTCAAGAAGTAGTTGAGCGTGCACTTTGACAGAATTGGTGTCGAACTGCATTTTAACCAAATTAATCAGATGATCACAGTGATTTTGCTAATTAGTATTTATCTGAGCATATATATAATAGATGTCAAGAGATGCCTAGTAAACTATATTGTAGGTGAGCTAAAAATGTCAAATGAGCATCACCTTCATATTTACACCATTTGCTATAGTTAGATTATATCCGATAAGCATGACAATGTGGAGGCCCAACCTCTACACATATCTCCCAGTTATTTCTCTTTGATTAGAATAGATCGGAAGAAAAATTTTAGTTCTCATTAGGTAATGGCACAATCAAACATTTAGAGTGGGTAAATGATTAGAAATAAATTTCTCACCTTTATGTTATGCACAACTTCAAGTGCTTCAGTGCAAAGCTGATCACTAGCACATAAAATCCCTTCCAGTTTTTCGTTCACACCTATCCAACAAATTGTCCATCCTTGACTCTTCCAGGTTTCTGTGGTCTCTTCTATGTCTGCAAATAGTACAAACCAAAATGTTACATTACATATAATAACAAACAAATGAAGAAACACACTTATAGATGTACTCTGGCCTCTACCAAATGGCCCTGTTCTATATCCATACATACCGTGATCAGTCCATTGAAACCGGTTTGCTAGTCTCTCATTACCGATGTGTATTTGGTGGCCATCAAGCACACCACTAATGCCTTCCCCATCTATAATTGTGAAGTCCTCAACTTGACCTGAAGGCTCGATTCCATATTGCAGCTTTGCATATGAAACCAGGGCCGAGGCCATTGGGTGGCTTGATTTGCTCTGGACACATGACATCCTGTAACAAGTATTTGGGTGTTTTGAAATAATGAGTGAAAATGAGAGAGACAAGTTTTACAAATTTCCCTTCTAATCTACTTTCAACAGGTGCAAGGTACTGACTTGTTAGCCACAACTAATTATTTTACTAGTACATGCGCCTGTGTAAGTCTGTGTTATTGTTGATGGGCAGCACCTCTACCACTTGGAATTGTCCCTTTGTCAAAGTCCACTACAAGAGCCTGTGTAAGTCTATGTTATTGTTGATGAACATCACCTCTACCACTTGGAATTGTCCCTTTGTCAAAGATCCTATTTTGTCCAAGGCCATAACCTTAAGCTTCCCAATAACCTCCAGAGAGCTTCCACTTTTCACAAGAAACCCCATTTCAGCACATAAGCCCCTGATTTGTACTATCTTGGAATTTGGGTTCATCGATGAGACTTGATTAGTATCAGATAATAGCCTAAAGATCGATTATTAGGCTTTAACCTAAGTGATTGGAATTAGATCTCATAGATGATTGATGTCAGCGTAGGTCCCATGGCTTGTCAATCACATGAGCTAAAGCTCAGTGGACACCTTGACCTCTTGAATAGCAAGTAGGTCCAGCTTCCTCAATGTGAGGAGTCTCATGCATACATCCTTCTTGGGTTCATAGCCCAACACTCTAACATCCCATGTTACCATTGTGACCCTGGACATTGAAGCTTCACTGATAAATCTGAATATCATCACTCTCCCCATGGTTCTCATCGAGAATGACATACCAGTTTCTATCAATCAGTGGCTTGTGGGCGAGTTTTGGAGTGATACCTTGTTCCTGTCCTTGCCTTTGGCTTTGTTTGATAGATGCACATTCTCTTTGTATGCTTCTTCAATCTTTTGATTAGTTGTACCCCCTGCATGCGCCGCTCGGGCCTTCTTCTACTCCTCTTGGACTAGGCCATGATCCTAATGTTTGCCATTCCCCTCCTCCTTCTCGCCTGTCAGGTTCTTTTGTTGCATGGCTTGCACATCTGGTTTTTTCCTGTCATCCAATGGGGTAGACTCTATGGACTAGATAAAGTGGCTTGCCCAAAAAGAACATGTAAATACCACAGCTAGAGTACGCAGCGTATCTTTGTTTGAGAGAGAACAAAACAAGTGTTTTGAGAACCACCTTATCCTTACTGAGCTCTGTACCCTTCTTGATTTGGTTGAAAGCCTTCTGGTCAACTGATCGCAGTGAGCTAATTTTGATCGGATCACCAAAATCAGCAGTATAACAGTAGCAGCACCATACCCGGCCTGCCATTCTTTGAAGCCATGGATGCTCCTCCTCTTGGACTAGGCCATGATCCTAATGTCTGCCATTCCCCTCCTCCTTCTCGCATGTTGGGTCCTTTTGTTGCATGGCCTGCAAATCTGGTTTTTTCCTGTCATCTAGTGGGGCAGATTCTATGGACTAGATAAAGTGGCTTGCCCAAAAAGAACATGTAAATACCACAGCTAGAGTTCGCAGCATACCTTTGTTTGAGAGAGAACGGAACAAGTGTTTTGAGAACCACCTTATCCTTACTGAGCTCACCCTTCTTGCTTTGGTTGAAAGCCTTCTGGTCAGCTGATCGATCATAGTGAGGTCTTGATCGAATCACCAAAATCAGCAGTATAGCAGTAGCAGCACCATGCCTGGCCTGCCATTCTTCGAAGCCATGGATGCTCTATGCAGTGGCTGCTCTGTTGTGCAGCTACGCGCTATAATTCTTGATATGCGTTGTGGGTTAATTATAATGCCTGGTCAGTCCCAATCTTCTGGTAGTAGTAATACACTGACTACAGTGTGCATGTGAAGACATCATGCATGAGAGCTAGCCACGTGTCTGTTACATCATGATTCATGCTTAAGGCATACCTCTCCTCCTTTATTGCAACTGTCTCGAGGTCTCCAACAATGTTTAGGACATACCTATCCTCCTTTATTTCCCTCAAGTAGCTCTAGTGATTGCTCTATGATAACCACAAAGTATGTTGCTCTAGAGCCCCACTTTGACTCTTCATCACAAGAAAGAGCAAGCTTACACCTAGCTCCAAGCCATTAGTCTTCCTCACTCTTCCTATCCTTTTGTTTTCCCTCATTTTTCCTCGACTTTCCAATCCCTTATCTTGGCCTCATACCCACTTATATACTCATCAACTAATGCCAATGTTTACAAAATTTGACCCCATCACTTTAAGGAAGTGTTTAGGAAAGATTGCTTCTTTTTAATTGTTTTTAATTGTTTTTTAGCAAGTGCTTGGGAAGTGTTTGAGAAAGATTGCTTCTTTTTAATTGTTTTTAATTGTTTTTAAGGAAGTGTTTGAGAATAACAAACTAGTATAGACTATGATATCAACTACAAAGTATGGTTTTAAATGTAGCTCTATTGCTAAACTAGTATAGACTATGATATTAACGGCGCAACTAAAATATGTTATTAACATAAACTATGTTTTGGGCCATTTTTTTGCAGTCTTGGAGTTTTAATTGTGGATCTCATAATTTTATCAACCTTTGATTGAAGATTGAAGATACTCAAGTAAGGGATGTCTTCTTCTACAAGCACATTAAGAAAATGCACATGTAACTATAAGTGTGCACATAGTATTGAAGGTTGGCAATTAGTGAATCGTAGTACTTATTTTAGACGCGCTAAAAATGACATCCTTGGGATTATGCATTCTTCTCTACAAAGATCACATCCTAGTGAACCAAGGGACTCAAATGTGCAAGGATATCATCTTGAGAACCAAAGGCGCGAAGAATCATCTCTAATGCATGGTGAAACTAACATAGATGAATTAAATAGATGACATAGGTGGTGTGATTGCGTTGCATATTGTAATGGTGGGAGGAGTGTTGGTCCACAAACTTTTATTAGGCACCAGGGGTTGAAGGCCAAATATGATGCACTAAGTATGCAAATTGGTCTTACTCCTTCTAATGAAAGGCAACATGAACAAGGCAATGATCAAACTATCAATACTTCTATAAGTCCCCCCTTTAGTCATGACAACAACTCAATTAACCATGTTGAGGCTCCTCAAATAGATCCTTCTATAGACAATCACATATCTATTACTGGGCCATCATTATATCAACAAACTATACAAAAAATAATTGAGCTTCAAGCTCGTTGGGATGAGAACCAAATATCAATTAGTGCACAAGAGAAGATGGTACAATTATTATTTGGAGACATGGGCAATCCAAGGGCTAGGGCTCAAAGACTTGAAGAGTGCAAGCCAAGTTTAAGTAAGCTATTAGTGCAACTACCTGATACATGCGATGGAAACCTTGATGGAGTGAGAGTCTCGACATCTTGGGAGCAACTTGACTCTATGTATCATGGTCTTGGCATGGTCCAACCTGAGCGCTATAGGTTTTGCATGGGAAGTAAAAACAATGATCATGAAATTGAACTTCTTACACCTAGTAAAGAAGATTCTTATACCAAAGATGTAGTCTTGTGTTCTTGCAAACAAAATATGCGAAAAAGAATACTAAAGCGTGATTGTATTGAATGTTATGAAAAGTGTAAAAAATGCAATAAACCAAGGAGAGAAATGTTAGCTATTGATTATTTACCTCTAAAGAAACAATTAGAGCTTTTAGTGAGATCTAGGACACTTTGTCATGATTTCCTAAGCATGTGGCGTCATAAAAAAATATGGTTAGGGAAACATATCCATATGCAACTAGAATTCATAAACGAGTTTTGGAATGGAATAAAGTGACGTGAGTATCAAGATTTTTGGAATCCTGATGCTAAGTATGAGATGGTTGTTGCATGCAACAACCCTACATGTGGGAAAGTATATACAACTTTTCCAAGGTCTTGTTATTCAATAGTTCTAGAACAAGGTTTTGACCAAGAGATGCAAGAGTATAATTTTGTTTCTAAAAGATGTGGACATATCAACAAATGTAGAAAGAAAATGTGTAGAGGTGATCCTCGGAACTTGGCACTTCTTTTACATTGGGATGGCTTCCAAGCCTCTCATACCACTCAAAAGGACTATGGTGTGGTTGAAATAAAGGTCCTTAATGGTGGGAAGGATTCCATATTAGGCATTATTCCTGTTTTATTCATACCTTTTAGTTGCTCTAAATTTATTCGTAATACTCCTGATGTATTTTAAACTTTTTTAAGACCACTTATTAGTGAGCTACAAGACCTTTACATAAATGGTATACAAGTGTCATACAACTACCCTGTAGAAAAGATTTTTGAAAATCCAATGGGACAATCAAACTTTTGTGTTGTTAGATTAATGCTAATGATGGTTACAGAGGATCATCCTGCACAATGCAAAATAGGATCCTTCAAAGATGGTGGGCAATTCTTTTGTCGTAGAGACAAAGCCCAAGCTACTCTTGATACTTGTAATCCCTCATTCCAAGGACGTTACCTTTACGATGGTAGTCAATATCAAGCAAGATATCCTCCAACCCAATGGTCCATAGGTGAATTGATTGATGCCTTATCAAGTTCAAAGAGGGCATCCACACAAGCTGAAAAGGATGGAAAACTAAAGCTTGCAGGATTAGCTGGAGAGTCTATTCTATGGAAACTATATGATTTGTATGGTTTTAACTTGTCAATAGACTTGGTATATGATGCGATGCATGTGTTATCTCTAAATATATTTCAAAAATACATATGAGTACTCATGAGAGCCATGTCGAATGAAAAGAAAAAGATGATAGATTTTTGTTGTGAAAATGCTTATAAGCTCTCTCCACCCTCTATTCGTCATGGACGGTGGCCTCATAATCCAAGTAAGTACAATGAAAGCTTTAAGGCCAAAGAGAACCAAAAGTTCATCCAATGGTGCTTACCATATATTTTAGGTATATTTGACGAGATAACAATGCTAATTTTTGACCTAGGTTTGTTGCTCATAGATATTGCACATGCCTTCTATAGTTATAGTCTATGTATTGGTTGGTCAAAAGAATGTTTAGGTGTTGTACGTACTTTGTTTTTTGCTTGGAGAATTCGAAAGGAAGAAGCCTTTGGTACTACTTCTTCTCCCTTAGAACACGTTGCAGGTAATGGAGAACTACTAGATGACATATTGAGACATGGATTGCATGATGTGTATTGGTGTTGTGACTTCGAGCGAATGGTAGCATTATATATAGCGGTAAAGACTAATAATCGCTTTAACGAAATATCTTATGTAAATTATTATAAGACGACATTCTTCACTTCAATATTAAAGTTATTAGAAATGGAAGTAGATGGGCTTTTGCCACATGAAAGAATGCTTATCCAAGTACATGCTCGTCTTATTTTACCTGATGGTTATGCTTTCACTGATTATCAGACACCGTGTTATTCATTTCATGAGAATAGCATTCTAGAGGTTTCTTCAATTGAGAAGGAAAAGGAGATGTGGAAACTTTTTGAAAGAGATGATTCCCAATATCCTTGAAACATAATGATGCGTGAAAAAGGCATTTTAATCACAAAAAAGAGAAGAGAACGTAGGCCCCTTTCATCAGCAGAACAAAAATATATTGCACAGTTTCTTGGTCTTCAAGAGAATGCACTAGTAGGACATCTAGTTACCACATATAGAAGAATTCTTTATAATGGAGAAATATACAAGATCGCAGATGATGTCGTGGTAAAAACTGACACTTTTTCTAGTACGTTAGAAAGTATAGGTCATTGGAAATCAAGACTCACTAATTTTTTCTCCATTCAATGGGATGGAGAGTATTACACCTTTTTCAGTGGAGAATATTACAAGCAATGCATAACTATAAAAAAATATGAAGAATGCTTACTTATAGATCCAATCATGGGAATGAGTGTACTACAAACTCAACGACTTCCATTTACATGGGATTGCATAAGACCATTGAGTTCTTTATTGCATAAGTTCGTTCCTTTACCTTTACATAATAGACTTGTTGCATATGAGGTAAAAGATCTAAATCAAAGAACAAGATTATTACAAATAGGGGCAGCTGGTTGTATACCTCCTTGGCTGGAAAAATATGATATTGTGTTGGTAAGAAAACATGATGATATGGATGGGGAGTACATTCATGCAATGATAAGAGAGGTAAATTATGAAGAAAAAAGGTACAAATTATCATGGTTGAAGTGTGATCATAATAGAAGTACATGGAGAATTGATATTGATGAAGATATTTGGAGGGATTGGAACTTGTGTAGCATGGTAATGTCAAACTTAGAAGTTACAAAGAGAAGGAGAGTAACATTATCAATTGGAGAGTCTATAGATGTTCCAATAGTGTGGAGATCATGTGATGCGACTTGACTACTTTAGAGAGAGAGAGTGTGTGTGTGTATTGCATTCTTGGAGATCCAAATGGGTGCTAGTAGCATTGGTCATAATGGATCATTATCTGATCGCAATCCCATTGTGTATATCATAATGCTTTATCTATGGGTGTTTGTATATTAGGACGGTATCTCGTGGATATAGCTCATGTTGTGTCTCATGTATAGGTAGTTGGACCTTTGTGTGTATGTGTGTATGTGTGCATGTGTGATTATTAAAGAATGAGAAAATTTCTTGCTTGAAGAAGATTAATGTATGGATATAATCTCTTGTTTGAGGAATACTAGCATATAAAGTTGTAAAATTGATTTTAGCTTGTATCTTGTTTGATTTTAGCTTGTCTCATGGTTTGTATAGTTGTATATTGTATTGTTGTATGGTGTTTTTCTTTAAAAATTAAAAGCCCATTAAAATCATTGAGAGAGAGAGAAAAAGAGAGTGCGATCATTGCTGTATCCTTTTTATATGATTGATTAATTCTTTATTGGTTGAATATTAACATAGTTTTTTGATTTAATTTTAGCTTATCTCATGGCCTTCCCAAGTCAACAAACTCTAGATTCAATGATGCAAACTATCATCACTTTGCAAAAAACAATTGAGGAACTAAAATCAAAGAACGATAGTTCCGAACAAAGAGTGAGTATGAGCAAACCAGTTTCAATACAAAGTAAAAGAGTCCAGTTGCCACCTCAAAAGCAAATCAAGAGTATACAAATAGGGGATGTATCTCTGATGAAGACTCCTACATATTACCAAATTTTCAAACCACCTAAAAGGATTAGTCGAGAAGACCTAGATGAGTTTGGAAAACCATTTTTACTAAAATACTATCGAGATACACAAAATGTTAGGTATTGTGCTAATCACAGAAAAGTGTATAATTGGGTCAAGAGCCATGAGATTGGCAATGATTTGCGGTTTCATAATATTAAAGATGACAAACATAGAATTTTAGAGATCATAGATCAAAACTATGATAAAATTTTACCCCTTGAGTTTCTTGGTGCTATTTACCTTTGGAAAAAGGAGGATGTATATATGTACTATCTTTTCGTTGCTCAAAATCTTAGAAAGAAACTCAAGAGGAAAAGATCATCTTTGGTGGATATATATTTGGTAAGCATACTTATTTATCAAAATTTTCTCACCATATATTATATACATAAGAAATTGGTACTGATTGGCACAACTATATTTTTTTAATAGAAGAATCATAGCTTCGAGCAAGTAGATATGCAACAAAAATCAGTAAGATTTGTAATTTTCATCTCAAGTTTTATTTTTTCTATTGTATAATTTTTATTATCTTTATCTTTATTATAATCATTTCACTTGAAGTTTCTTAGATATATTTACCTTTCATTATATTTTCTCTAAAATTTTAGGATACAAGTGATGAGGTGTATTATCCACAACTTATGGTGGAAGAACAATGTATCTTTTCTAAGAATAGTGTAACACATGTATGTACATCATTCACTCATTTAAATATTTAAATATTTGAAGTTTTTAGTTTTTGATATTGACTTCAATTTTCTTGCTTGTACTAGTTGGAATCTCACAATGATGGTCCGCCTCTTGTTTCAATTTCTGCTTCCAAAAAATGTTAAAAAAATAATGAAATGGTTAGTATACCTTTGTTTGTAGTCTTTTTCCATTTGATTGTCTCTAACACTTAACCTATGTTCCAGGACTATTTAAACTTAGATCATAGTTGTATGGAGCTACTACAAGGAACTCCATCTGTACGAGGAAATATACATATATTCTTAATTTTTTTATACTTTTAAATTAAAAGATATTCCATTTTAAGTTTTACTTTTCTTGTATTATAGGGTTCATGTAGTAGTGAACACTCTCTTCCACAAGATATGATCCAAGATCTTGAGGAGGTTGAAGTAGCACGGAAAAGTCTTCGTGTACGATTGGTATGCTTAGCCATCTCTTGATATTTTATTTTAATATATGCTTTTAATAAATTATATATAATTACAAACTTATTGTAATAAGATGAGCGAGAAAATGTAGCAAAGCAAGAAACAACAAAAGGAGAGTAAGAGAAAAAATAAGAAATTTTCTAAGGTACTTCTTTGCATTTTTTTAAAATAAATGTGGCATAATTTAATTTTGTTAACTTTATTTTCTTGTCTATACTATAGGATCTTGACCATGTTGAGTCATCAATAAGTGTGGATCCTTCTAATATAGAATTGCCATCAAGAACTTCATCGTGGTAACTCAATGTTATTAAATATTAAGATAATAGAGTAGCTAATAAACTTATGATGTAGTAGCACAGTAATCTATAATGTATTTCTAATATGCAGGTTGTTAATGCATTTGAAGGGGAAGACCAAGAAACCATTCTCCTCAAATATTTAGACATCCAATCCATTGATGACCTATATGCATCGTTAAAATTTACATATGGTATTATAAAGAGAGATAATACTTTTTTAGGAGGACACAATGAGTAAACATTGCCAGCCATGAGAAAAGCTCTCGTGGATTGCTACTCTATAGAGAGAAAATTCATGTCACAAAAAATTACAATAAACCTTTGAGTATCGATGATATATGCATCTTGAATTGACCTCTTTATTAATGAAGATAACATCTTTTAATTCTTTTAATTATTTTAATTTATATTTTTTACCATAATAGTAATTCTTAAAACTATCTACATGATTGCAACTAGTTTTTTTATATATAAAAAATACTATATGATTACTTCTAACTAGTCTATTTATATAATAAAATTTCACTACATGGATAGCTAGAGAATTTTGAAATTCCTATACATGAATATTTTACTATATCACTAACTTGTAAAGTGTTCCACTTTTACTAGTTGAGACTTTTTCTAGAGTATCTAGAAAAATTCTCTTTTTTTTCTATATGAATAGGTGTCTAAAGTTCCTTGTGACGGTTGTGTTTCTGGCCGCCTCTGCCCATTAATCAGCCATGCAGAAGTCCTGCAAGGGGTCCTCGTCTGCCACCTCAGTGCAAGTTATCGAGTTGACGAGCTACTGCGCCAACATGATAGCTACAATTAGCATAGCAAGCTTTAGTGATGATGCCATGGATACAGTATTGCGTATGGTGAGTCAGGACGGTAGGTATGAGAAAGCAGGGGCCCAAATGGTTCTCTACTAGCTAATTAACCTCTTCCGATCAGCGAATACTGTATAAATAGATCACACTTTTTAGCAAGCACAAATGGGGCTTTCTAACATCTAGGAGTGAACAACTGCTACGCCTTGATCCAATGGTGGGAAGATGAAGCCCTCGATTGCATGTAAGTAGTACGAGCTAGATGCGTGGATAATCATCCGTGTACCAAGTCATGAGCTTGTTTACTAGATCTTTCATGCTCTTGTGGATCCAATCACGCGGGGAGGTTTTTCGTCGCAAAGCAGGTTTTATTTGGCCTGGTTAACATTGAAATAAGAGACTCTACATTTCAGCTAACGTATATGCAAAAAGTATTTATCTTATTTAAAATACCTACGAAGTCATCCTTCACGCGTTCATGGAATGCTTCCAGTCGCTCCGACCTACTTGGTAGAGAATCCTTTCTCATCCGCTTTCTTGTCACACACGTAGTTTATTGAAGTTTTCCAACGTCTACGATGTTTTTCCAAAACGGATAGAAAACATGTTTTCATGAGCATTGCCCATTTATGGTAATGGCCACCACAAGGTCTGAGCTTGGGGATTTTCATATTTACATCATTAATCCATCTAATATTGTGATTAATAACATAAACTAATGCTATTCTTGTAATGTGCAAGGCAATGCAATATAACTCAAGACTTGCTAGATAGAATGTAGTGAGATCGTGTAATAAACCCAAGGTCAAGAGTTCCATTCTTATGGGCAAGAGTATTCCACAATGTAATAAGGTGATGTAATCATAAGGGCCTACCAAGGTAAAAGTGGAGGCTAAGTTCAGATATAATAACCACATGGGAAATTTACATAGGGATAGTTATAAAGGTACTAAAATAATAGAGAAATTTGGATAGATCTTAAGAAATGAGCTTCTCAAATTACACATATCAAGTTTTGCTCAGTCTTAAGTTTTTGTTTTACAAGTTAATAGTAATATATACTTAAAGATCTCTTTAAAATTTATCTATCATGTTATATTATGTATATTTGATTTGGTTTAGGAATTTTCTCAACAACTCTATTGGTGTGTGTGTACACGTGTGCATAGATATGTGCAACTAGAGGATGGGCTCGAGGGATTCATGACATATATATCCTCTATATCACGTGCGTTCAAGGCTTGTTTATACATAGCCTTATCTATCAATTTTTCTTGAATAAAACCTAGGGAGTTCACTTTATAGAAGATGTGACATACCATGTGAATTCAAAGGAATTGGTACTTTACTTAGTAAAATTTAAAGGATTATATTTACAAAATGGGGTTTTCAATTATACTTTGGAAAAAACCCTAATTTTAGTAAAGTAAAAGGAGTCATTCTATAGCCTTACAACATGTAGAGAATTGGTGTTTCTTAATACCCTTTCAGCATACATTATACAAATGATTTTTAATAGGTGCATCCCTGAAAATAAAACACAACCCGTATGTATTAAAATCCTTTATATGACACCAATCTTTATATAAAAATAGTATTTTTAGAGCACTTGTTTTGAATCCATGTGATACACACATATATTCAAGAGTAGCCGCCTCAAGAGGACGGGCAATACATGTGTAAGCTACACATGGGTACATATTTATGTATGTGTATAGACATGCATACGTATGGATGTTAAAGATATAACCTTTCCAAATACCTATGCATATAGGGATATATACTCATGCATGCATACTAACAAAATAGTTATCAAGGATGTTTAAAAGAAGTTCAAAGGATTTCTGTAGCTAAGTTTTCACACTTGCAAGAAGGCATATTCTAAAATAGTAAAGTAGTTGCTTGTAATGCAACTCTATTACACTGTACACACAAGGTTATTTGAAAGCAAATGATTAGGCATTTAACTTTTGTAAACATCAACCATGTGTGCATATGGGGAAGTGAAACAAGCTTAATAAACCTATTTTATAGAGACATTTGCATTGTAGACTAATTAGACATCTTTTTTTTTGAAGATGATGCATTAAAATGATGGTAAGGGTGAAATTTCATTTATAATATCATATTTACAAGTGGACAAGAAAAGTAGCACCACATTATCACATGCTAATGAGCAGGAGGACGCTTGGGTGCCAGGGGGGGCTCTGGCCGTAAATCCCTCGCCTTCCGGGTCCTGCACAAGAGGCTAACGCAACTCGGGATTGGATCTCGAGGCCCGCATACTAGTCTACGGGCAGAAGCTTGGAATAGTGATCCCTAGCGGATTACTAGATAAGCCTTCGGGCGGATTATGGACAAGCCTACGGGCGGAACTCCTTGTATTCCAAAGATAAAATGATGAAATGATAATAAAGAAGTTGTTTGATATTGTTTTTTTTCTATGTCACGTGATAAGATTACGTGAAGGAACCAGTGCTTAACAGGGTTAATTAAAGAAGCAGTTTGTTATATGTCAAATTAATGTGTTAGATAATTACATAACTAAAACAAACCGAGGAAAGTGCGGAGGATGGACCATGGGTCCGTCCTACGGCTGGGTGGTCCCAGTTAGCCGGTAACTTTTCTCAAAAATCTCGAGGAACAGCGGAATGATCATCATCATTAAAACGAATAACGAGAACGATGACCTAGAGTTACATCTTACCCATATTTACGTTGTTTTAGGGGAACGGAATGGGACTATGCCTTATGGCAGAGAGGTTGAGCCTTGCGTCCCTCTCGTTTCCCATTCTCTTTGAACCAAGTGCAGCGTGAATCCGCTTCGGACCTGGCGTTTCTGCGTAAAGTAGTTCGCTCGGGTCTGACGCTAGTTACTGCTAGCTAATGACCAAACAGGAAAACCCAAACTCAGGTCGATCCTAAGTGGGAACGGCCAGGATACTTCCGCTACGTGGCAGACACGGGAAGACCTAGTTTGCAAAACCCGTAACATTCCGTGGGAGTGCCGGGCGGAGTTTTCTAGACATCCTTTCCGATGGACTGCTAAGACGTGTCCTGGATGATTCTAGCGGACACATTACAGTTGGTATCAGAGCCGACCAACAACGGAATTGTTTTCGTGAGATCTCAATAAAATGAAGTAAAGAAATTGTTGCTGTCCAAACATTTCCTCATCTTCAATACTGTCTTGCAGAACTATGAAGCGTGGAACAAGTTTTTGGTGTTCCGGATCATGTTTATGACTGCAATGCATTCTCCGCATTATAGGCAGAGAATTGAAATGATGAACATCTTGGAGCAGATTTATAATCCATCACCTTTATATATAGAACGAAGATGGACTGGGTCTTCAGGAATCTACTACATAGCTGCCCACCGGTTCGCTTATCTACAAACCAACCTAAAGAGGATCAAGTGGTTGGAGGACTTGAAAGTCGTGAAGCTGTTCATTTTTGTGGAAGCTCACGTAAATTCGACTTTGCATATTCAAGGTCGGAGGGTTGAATTGAACTCATATGTATATGAGGAAGTAACCCGTGTAATCCCAGCCGACAGGATTAAGGTGTTGGGCCGCCATGGGAAGTATGGATTCCAGCGGAAAGGATATCCTGAACTTCCAATGAATTATTGATTCCTAAAGATCCATGACCCAAAACCCTACTATTATACAGTTCCTATAGACAAATGCAATACAACGTTATTCTCCCCAAACTAAATGTAATGATTGGATTATCATCACACGAGATGTTGTATAAGGCTACGCCCATGTAAATATAAATAAGGACTTCTTTTATCAATATCCGATTGTGCATCAGGGTTGTTACAAAAAGTTAAGCAACTTCATGATTTACGAGATAGCTGAACTAAAGATAAGCTAATGTCAATTATCATACAATAACGTTAAGAAAACGTTTACCCAGGCACAACCCCAAGTACAGGTTCCAAATTCGCCCCCTACATCAAGTACTGCTGTGATCCAGGAGAAGAAGTTCCTCCTCAAACAGATAAAGCCACCCGAGTTTGACGGGAGAGGCAGATTCGTCCAGTCTGATGCTGAAATTTGGATTGAATCTATGGAGGATTACTTCGAAGCAGCTGGTACTGCACCTACCAATCAGGCCATGCTCACCAAATTAAAACTCACCGGTGAAGCTAGACTATGGTGGAAACAATGGTGCAGGGATCAAGGGACTTCAGAGGGGTCCGTTACCTGGGAGAAGTTAAAGCAAACCGTGCAGGGGAGATATTTGCCACCTGCATATCGTACACAGAAAATGAATGAGTTCTATGAGCTAAAACAGTTAGGACTCACCCTTGACGCATACTACTCTAAATTTGTCTCACTCTTAAAGTATGCACCACAAATGGACACGACGCAGCAGGTGTCCAAATTTTGCGCGGGCTTAAATCCACTTGTAAATACTCGTCTCGATTCTATGCGACCATCAGATCTTCAGGATACACTCATTCGAGCGGCACCTATAATTCAGGAAGTGCAAGCTAGACCAAGGGGCATTAAGAATTGGTCTTATAGCGACCCGAACAGAGGAGCATTCAGACCCCAAGTGAAGAGAGTTCAAGGTCTCAATCAGGGACAAAGGAAGAAAGCAAGGACAAATAACGTCAACAACTTTGTTCCTACTCACAGTAATGGCCGAAACCTCCGATGTTTCCACTACAACGAACTCGGTCACTTCAAAAGGCAATGTCCCAAGCTCAGCGAGGGACACCGTTAAGGTGCAGGCCGCGGTCAAGGAGCCGCCACCCGTGGAAGATGAAGAACTGCCTGCATTACCAATAGGCAAAGATGTGAAGCAGAAGAAGAGGAAGATCCGACTATGGAAGCGGAATTCGAAAGAGCGACAGTCCATGCCCCTTTACACAAGAAGGGGCCGAATCGCCAGTTCTCGGTGATTCAAACACCGTCGGACTATCAAGGTAAAGGCTTCAAAACCTTGATTGATTGTGGCAGTACACATTCCTTTATCTCACCAGCGTGTGCTAAAAGATTAGGAATAGCCACAGTAAAAGCACCTACCCTACTTGTGGAATTGGCAAACGGTCGTGAGGTAACTTGTACCAGGC
The DNA here is from genome assembly GCF_053477565.2 of Lygodium microphyllum. Classification (NCBI taxonomy): domain Eukaryota; kingdom Viridiplantae; phylum Streptophyta; class Polypodiopsida; order Schizaeales; family Lygodiaceae; genus Lygodium; species Lygodium microphyllum. The sequence goes on from NW_028229514.1 coordinate 15,495,248, forward strand.
AAACTGCTAAGGAAGAGTTCTTTCTGGGAGGAAAGAAAACCTTAGTCAAATTCAGAGTCATGAATTTAGGTATCCATGAGTGTCTGCTCGGGATGGATTGGCTTAAGCCTAATGACGCCCACATCCACTATGAAAAGGGTCAAGTTTCCTTTCGAAACTCTGAAAGAAAGTTTGTTACAACTCAAGGTGAGGCAGGAGTGCCAAGAATCCAGTTAGCCAAAGTATCGCGGAACATAAAAGGGGTTAGAAAAGGATTACCTGTTTACCTGATCAAACTCAACAAGTTAGATCAAAAACAAGAGTCTCATGAGGGACCCTCTTGGCTAAAGGAGTACGTTGACGTATTCCCTGAGGAATTGACTGAACTTCCACCTCCAAGAGAAGATCATGAAATAAGGCTAATGCCTGGAGCTGTGCCAATTGCAAAGAGACCTTATAGAATGTCCATACCAGAAGCTATTGAGTTGAAGGAACAACTCAAGCAATTGTTAGATCAGGGTTACATCCGGCCTAGCAACTCACCATGGGGAGCTCCAGTACTATTCCAGAAAAAGAAAGATGGGACACTTCGACTATGTACTGATTACCGTGGGTTGAATCAATCAACAGTCAAGAACAAGTATCCTATTCCTAGAATAGATGAGCTTCTTGATCGCCTTCAAGGTGCAAAGATCTTCTCCAAAATTGATCTCAGGTCAGGTTACTATCAAATAAGGATCAAGGATGAAGATATTCCAAAAACGGCCGTCAATACAAGATATGGGCACTTTGAGTTCTTGGTTATGTCATTCGGGCTTACAAATGCACCTGCCACCTTCAATAGATTAATGCAGGATATTTTTAGACCATATCTTGATGATTTCGTGCTTGTCTTCTTCGATGACACTTTAGTTTATTCTAAACAGGAAGAAGATCATGAACCTCAACTTTGGATTGTCCTTGAGACAATGAGGTCTCATAAGCTGTATGCAAAAATGAAGAAGTGTGCATTCTTCAAACGTCAGATTGAATATCTAGGATTCATAGTATCATCAGAAGGAATATCAGTAGACCCAGCCAAAGTCAGAGATGTGCTTGAATGGCCAATACCAGTATCCGTCAAAGAAATATGTAGTTTTCTTGGCTTGACAGGATGGTATCGGGTCTTTATTAAAAACTATGCTTTGATTGCAGCACCTCTTACCGACTTACTAAAGAAGCAGACTTCTATTACATGGTCAACTCCCGAACAAAATAGCTTCGACCAATTGAAGCAATGTTTGGTATCAGCACCTATTCTAAAACTTCTTGACCTCAATAAGGAGTTCGAGGTAGTAACTGATGCCAGCATTCTTGCCTTGGGGTGTGTACTTATGTAGGAAGGTCATCCAGTAGCATATTCTTCAAGGAAATTGAAGAGTCATGAAAAGAATTATGCCACGCATGATCTGGAGTTATCAGCTGTCATCCATGCTCTAAAGCTTTGGAGACACTACCTGTTGGGTAACAAGTTTACTCTAGTAACCGATCATAAGAGTCTCAAATGGATTTTTACCCAGAACGAGCTCAACATGAGGCAACGTCGATGGATTGAAGTATTGGAGGAGTATGATTTTGAAATCAAGTATTGACCAGGGAAAGAGAATGTAGTTGCCGATGCACTCAGTCGCAAGGCATTCCTAAATTCACTAATCTTGCAAAATCCATCAACGGCCAGATCTCTGGCTACAAAGGTATCTATGCCAAGCAACCCTATACTCGAACTAGCTAGAGAGGAAGCATGCCATGATTTGGCCTACCAAACCATGATAAAAGAAATATCTACCAAGGAGCAGAATCTGAAGTCACAAGCTAAGTATCAGGAATTTTCCATTGATAATGGACTTATCTATTACAGAACAAGGTTGTGTATACCAACAAGCCAGTCACTTAAGCAGAAGATATTATGGGAAGCTCATGATTCCCCTTTCGCAGGACATCCTGGCTATGCAAAAACTCTTAATGTAGTTAGGAAGAGCTACCATTGGGAGAGGCTCAAAGGTGACGTTCTCAAATATGTCACTGAATGTTTGTCTTGCCAACGTATCAAGGCTGAACATGTCATGATGCCAGGAAAATTGCAACCACTTGACATTCCCCAAATGAAATGGGAATTCATCAGTATGGATTTTGTGGTGGGCTTACCCCAAGTCCAAGGAGGATACAACTCCATTATGGTTGTAGTTGACATGCTTACTAAGGTTGCACACCTGATTCTAGTAAAGACAAACTATAAAGCCTCCGGCATTGCAAGAGTGTTTATCAAGGAGATATTCAAGCTACATGGGTTACCTAGAAGGATCATTAGCGATCGAGACTCTCTCTTCACTTCACACTTCTGGAGAGCCATCTTTGAAGCTATTGGAACTCAACTCTGTTTTAGCACTGCCTACCATCCCCAAACGGATGGACAAACAGAGTGAGTAAATCAAATCATTGAGGATATGCTTAGGGCATACTGCTGTCGAGAGCCGAAGAGGTGGATTCAGTACTTGCCGTTAGTAGAATTTGCCTACAATGCTTCTTACCAGCAGAGCATTCAAATGACCCCTTTCCAGGCATTGTATGGTCATGATTGTCGAAGTCCCCTAAACTTTTCTGATCCAACCCTAAGAGTTGAAGCTTCAAGACAAATGTTGGAAGACATGGATGACCAAATAAGGTCAATAAGACAAGACATACAAGCAGCCAAAGATAGACAAAAGGCATATGCGGATTTGAAACGCCAAGAGAGGGTCTTCGGAGAAGGAGACATGGTCTTCATTCGTGTATGCCCTAAAAGGAGTTCTCTATCTCTAGGAGAATGCAAGAAGCTAAGTCCAAGGTATTGTGGGCCATATAAAATCCTCAAATGCCTGGGACCCAATGCTTATAAATTGCAACTTCCGGATAACCTAAAAGTTCACAATGTATTCCATATTAGTCTCTTAAAAAAATATGTACCCAACCCTAATTATGTACTTGATGACCAACAAATTGTAATGCCTAGTCAAGGAGTCCTTGAACTAAGACCGGAAAAGATTTTAGATGTTAGGGAGAGACAGTTAAGATCTAGAACCTTGAAAGAATGCCTCGTCCAGTGGAAAGATTATCCCGAAGAGGATGCTACCTGGATGGATGAAAGTTCTCTCAATCTTCAATATCCCCAGTTTATCTCGAGATGAGGACATCTCGATTCTTCTAAGGGGGAGAGAATGTAATATTCCCACCCGTGAATATTGACTTCCCGCACACGGCGTAAACCTTGTGCAAAGGTTATCTCTCATATTGAAATTGCCGGCAGTGTAACCAGTGACCTGCACGCGTGAAATCGGGACCTCCGCATTGGCAAGGCAAACCCGAGAGTTCAAACCCGCAAATCACACGTAAACACCCTCTTGGGAGGGGTAAATTGAATATTATCAAGGCAATTTTTATTTTTTTTTTAATCCCTTTTCCCCAGCCGATGCACGGCTGGAGGAGAGGGAGTGTGGGGGGATGGGACGTGGTGGAGTCGTGGGCTGCATGGGGAGGGGGGAACCCATGCAGGGGGCCACGTGGTGGAGCCCTTCTCTCCCCCCCATGCCTATATAAACACCCGCTAAGGTGTTGAAGGGGGAGAGGAAAGGACAGACGGCTGCTGCCATCGCCACGTTGGAGGGTGGAGTGCTGGGAGAGAAGAAGGTCGCCGCCGCCTTGCTGGAGACCACCAGGCCGCCGCCCATCCTCGCCATCGCCATCGCCATCAAGTCCTCGACGCCTTTCATTGGGCCTCCCACGACGTCGTGCTGATCTCCAGAAGCTTCTTAGAAGCTTCTTTAAGAAGCTTCTAAGGATAAGGCCATAAGCCTTGGTCCTACGCGGGCTTTTCAGTTTTAAAACCGGGCTTTCCATAAGCCTTGGTCCTACGCGGGCTTTTCGGTTTTAAAACCGGGCCTTCCATAAGCCTTGAAACCCGCAAGCCGGTACTCTCAAGGATCCGCGCTTTGGAAGGAATCTCCGACATACGAGGGAAAAGGGGAAAAGATCTTGAAGCGGCTCGCAACGGTTGGAGAAGACTCATCGATCACGTAAGGGTAAAGGCAAACCGGAAGTCCGTAAGCACGCTATCGATGGCTCCCAAGAAGTCGCAAGGCGCGCCTGCGGGAGGTTCTTCTCCTAGCATTCACGTGGACATCTCCCCGAGCCCACAGACTCAGGTTTTTACTATTGTGATTTCATACTAAAGTAATGCATTAAGCATGACAACTCCATGGATTAAGAAGCAACCGTGCATGTTCAAATTCACCTAACCTAAGTTAAATGAAATTGGGAAAAATTGGTATTTTCAATATAAACGCTAATCGTCCATCCATCGTACGACCTTAACAGTAAATTGCCTTGTCGTGCATTTTCAAAGGAAAGCCACATATTGCCTAGGTTTAATGAGGAAATTGTTAAGTGCATTCGTCATGAAGGAAATGAGTATTTTTGTAATAACTCCCTTCGTTAGGATTCGCATGAGGAAATTGTTAAATTCTTTTGTACGGCATGAAAAAGACCCCCGATCTTATATAAGTTGCATGGGAAAAGATGCTTGCAATTAGATTAAATCGAAACTTGCCTTAGTATTGCATGAACTTCATTCACGATGTTGTTGTATCTAAGGGTCGCACTTTTACTTTCGCAAATTTCATTTCATCATGTAGCATTTAGGAATGATTGCATGGCTTATAAAAGCATGAAATGCAAATACTTAGACACAAGGTTGTAGGTGTTATTCCTTGATGTAAATCCTAGTAAACCCTATGTAAGTTATCCTTCAAATTATCTTGCCTTTTGACTTTAACAAAAAAAGGGATAGGGCTATTGCGGATCTTATGGTGCGTGGAAGTAATGAATTACATGTTTACATGTATTGTAACATTTTGCAACTATTTTCCTACTTTAGATCAAGTATATCATCTCTAGGAAAAAATTGTCCTTGTCATAAGACAAGTAGGTCAATTTACCCAAGTCATTTGTGGTATCATGATTGCTAGGGTTTCGTATAGGCATAACTAGCCGATTCAATAAAAACCTCAAGTACTAGCTAGGGCTTGGCACGTTAGAGATGTAGCCAAGTATTGTACTTGGACGCCAAGTCGAAGTCCTCAAACCCAAAGGTCCTACCCACCTTCCCGGAAAGTTGAGCCAATGGGACACACACGAAAATAAGGATCTAGGGTTTCTACCCTAAGGATCATTCAACCTAATGCCAGAACTTGGATTGAGTTGGAATCCCTAGGACCGAACGTTGTCGGCCTAGTGCGATTAGGATTGCGTTGAGTAAGAAGACACCCTAAACCCTACTTCGAGTCTAATCATAATTCTTTGACCAGAAAACACCATTCAATGGGTGAAATGATCTCTTGAAATGGAGGCGACACTTGTGCAACAAGTTGCAATGTCGCATAGCCTTGTGGTTTGATCACAAGAAAGTTTTGCCATTCCTTGGAATGAAGTTGGCAGGTTCTTGCGCAAGTTTAACTTGCAAGGGGATGAGTAGTCATCCTGTTACATCACCCTCATTGGGAAAATTTGCCAAGTTAAGGAAAGTTAGGTATTTGCTTGGACGCAAATGATTAATCAATAAATTAAAGCGATATGGCCGCCAAGATTTACTATTAATAAAACCTAGGGTATTAGTTAAGTTGGGTTAACAAGGTATGGCCCTAACCCAAGGACAATAGGAATCTTGCCAAGTTGCAATCGATTCCGGATCGAATGCTGGATGCATTCGGAGAGAAGGATTCACTCCTTAACAGTTTGCCAAATAAACGACCACTGGAATTGATTGTGCTTGTAACAGTTTAGAAAGCACTGTTTGCATTGTTTGCTCAAGGAACTAAAGGATGAAAAGATATATAAATGCCTCAGGTTGAAGGCCTGAAGGGAGAGGCAGCTTCAGTTACCCCCGACTGCCTGCCTGACCCTAACCAAGGGGGTTGTTGACCGCGCCGAGAATGTGGACCGAACCCGCCGCGAGAGGTCTTTCCGTTGAGCTCTACTTGGAGCAGGAGGACGCTTGGGTGCCAGGGGGCTCTGGCCGTAAATCCCTCGCCTTCCGGGTCCTGCACAAGAGGCTAACGCGACTCGGGATTGGATCTCGAGGCCCGCATACTAGTCTACGGGCAGAAGCTTGGAATAGTGATCCCTAGCGGATTACTAGATAAGCCTTCGGGCGGATTATGGACAAGCCTACGGGCGGAACTCCTTGTATTCCAAAGATAAAATGATGAAATGATAATAAAGAAGTTGTTTGATATTGTTTTTTTCTATGTCACGTGATAAGATTACGTGAAGGAACCAGTGCTTAACAGGGTTAATTAAAGAAGCTGTTTGTTATATGTCAAATTAATGTGTTAGATAATTACATAACTAAAACAAATCGAGGAAAGTGCGGAGGATGGACCATGGGTCCGTCCTACGGCTGGGTGGTCCCGGTTAGCCGGGAACTTTTCTCAAAAATCTCGAGCAACAGCGGAATGATCATCATCATTAAAACGAATAACAAGAACGATGATCTAGAGTTACATCTTACCCATATTTACGTTGTTTTAGGGGAACGGAATGGGACTATGCCTTATGGCAGAGAGGTTGAGCCTTGCATCCCTCTCGTTTCCCATTCTCTTTGAACCAAGTGCAGCGTGAATCCGCTTCGGACCTGGCGTTTCTGCGTAAAGTAGTTCGCTCGGGTCTGACGCTAGTTGCTGCTAGCTAATGACCAAACAGGAAAACCCAAACTCAGGTCGATCCTAAGTGGGAACGGCCAGGATACTTCCGCTACGTGGCAGACACGGGAAGACCTAGTTTGCAAAACCCGTAACATTCCGTGGGAGTGCCGGGCGGAGTTTTCTAGACATCCTTTCCGATGGACTGCTAAGACGTGTCCTGGATGATTCTAGCAGACATGTTACACTAATGGAAGTGTATTTGCAATTGGTATGTGGCTTCTATGGCATTGGTTGGACTTCCTAGATATAAGACCAACAATGGTAGCTCCTTTTGCATGTTTTAATAGCACATATTGTGGTATGGCATTCATTGGGCCCCTTGTATCAGCAAATACTATTGTGCAACTCGTGATCCTAGTAGTTACTACACTTGCATGTTCGGTTGGATGGTCAAAGCGCCATCCACGTAAACTACTATGGTAATTTATATGTTCTACTATGGAGATAAGCATCCTTTGTTGGAGAATATCTATGTTCATAAGGAATGTAGTTGCACTTAGATGATTACCAAGGCTAATTACCATACCATATTGCCCAACATGGCCCTTGTGAGCTAGCAACTTCTTCACTCAGCATGATTGGCCTCTCCTTTTCTCAACTTAGTAGGATTGATGAATTATTTGAGTCCCATGATATAATGTGCCTTTATGGACTATTTAGCTATGTCTTTACCTTTTCCTATAGCTAATTTATCACACCTATCAGAGATAGAGTTAATTGTGACACACTTTACATGGATGGCCGCTAGCTGTGTATCATCGAATAAGTCAATGAGAAACCCCTCTACAACCGTTTCTAGGGCCTCCATAGCTACAACATTCTACCTTCTTGCTGGTGGGCCATCCCACACTCACGCTCAAAATCTTACCATCCCTTTCAACTCCAAGTCTTGCATGACTTCCTGGACAACCTTATGAAAAGATCTTTTTAAGATGAGAAACTTGTATCCGTGCTGGATTCTCCTTGTCTCACAAAGGGTGACAGTGCCCGATTTCCATCTCCTCTTCTTTTGTGGTGGTCATTGTGCTCTATGGGGAGCACCTGCTGCTGCACTAGAGGAAGCTCCACCTTGTGCTCCAAGTGGCAGGCCTTGGCATGAGGCCTTTCCATTGTTGAAACAATGACATGCTTGCTTAGTGCATGTCATCAAGATCGAGGAGAGCAAGATGGAGAAGAGATAGAGATTCGGGGTGTGAAAATCAGGTTGATGCAATTTCATATACATTGTCCATCGTGTGATCATAAATCCATAACCTTTTATCGGAATGCGATGAAACTTCACACATGCACTCATTAGGTGGCCAAGAGCCCAAATTTTTCTTTTTTCAAAAGAAAGTACATCCAAATCCTTGGTCTAAAGTCTAGCATCTACAGCCACTTTCTGTCACTACAGACCCTGGTCTGAAGTCTAGCATCTAGAGCCACTTTCTGCCACTACAGATCCTTGGTTCAAAGACTAGCATTTGGAGCCACTTTCATGGCTAGAAAATGGCTCCAGATGCCAGACCTCGAATTAGGGGTCTGCATGAATTTTTTTTCTCAAAAAAAATAATTTGGGCTCTTGGCCACCTAATGAGTGCGGTGTAAAGTTTTGTTGCATTCGTATAAAGTTTACTATTTTAAAAATTATCCCATACCAAAATTTTGGATGGATTGATAATGGAGAAATCAACATGACAATTACTGGCCCTTAGAAACTTCGCACCACATTGACTATACAGAGGCATTAGGAGTAGAGTTTGCAACAAGAAATGGCAATTTTTGCATGTTTTTTCTATTGAAATTGACAATGCTAGCAAAAATTGTAAGTAAGAGTTGAAAATACGGTGAAGATGCACAATCAAAGTTAAGAGTAAAGGATAAGAGTAAAAATTTAGTTCATATTTTAAGGGTGCGTACCATAGTTTTGCATTGGGACATAGTCATATGTCCAATGCACGAGGAGAACACTGTGCCAAAAAAGATAACATTACAAATTGTGTTAATTTCATTGGAACGAATGCATCCTTCACTGCTTCACATGTATTACACAATGTTGAGCATCACTCATCATGTCAACTAAAAAGGCCTTTGTAGTACACTGAAGAGTAGGAAGACATTCTTTTGTGAAGCGATCATGTCTATCCTAACCTTGTGCCAAAAACCACCTCCTGCTTTTTGTTCGGTAGAGGTCTTGCATAATCTCGCAAATAAGTCTCGAGAAGCTTACCTTCATAATGATGAGATCAAAAGAGCGTTGATAATTCCTAATTTCTCTTAGGGCCACTGTACCTCACTTTCACTTGCATTTCTTGTGGGGATGTTGAGGAGGATCCTGATGAGGGTGGCTTGAGGAAGCTAGGTTAGGTTGAGAAGGGGGTGCATTTGAGCTAGTAGATGCTCAAAGGGACTGAATACGATATGGGGCTCTGAGCAGAAGCTTATTTGCAACTACCTTAGGTCTAGCCATCTTTCCTGCATAAGAGATTTGAGAACTCAATGAATAAGATAGAAAGTAAAACCCTCTTTTATACAATTCTAAACTGTAAGACTCATTCACTTACATACACAGTCTCTCTTTGTCTCTTAAAAAATGAATTGCATTCACACTAAACACATTGTTCATCTTACTATCTTAGTTCTCTTCGAACCCATTTGCTGCCTTGTCGAAGCCTTGTTTCTACCCACTTGGCATGGTTTTCTTTGGCACTTGAGGCTTTATAATGCACTCTTTTAGTGACACAACATGATTCCATCATGTCTGTAAGAGATTCATCAGCACTTTCATTTGCTCTCTTCTGTCAAGGTTTAGCTTTATCAGCTACTATAATCCTATACCACCAATATAGAAATTGAATCATTGGATTGCTACCATTCACCCCTCCACCATGATCATTTTTTATTTGGTGTGCACCACACACTATGTAATGTGAATTTTCCGTTACTTGTGTGGACCAAAATTCAATACTTTCCTTTTCTGCAAAGTATGGCCCATGTGCCTGAAGGATATGCTACAAAGACACATATCACACATGAGTAAAACTATACTCAATCATTTATACAATTCATACAATTTTAAAATATCAACTTAGTATGCACCATGTAATGTGTGATAGAGCTTTTGCCCCACACTTCCACTATGTTTGTGTAGAAGCTATGCATAGCATCGATAAATTATTGCTTATCTTCATTGTTAAACACCATCTTGCGAAGTAAGGGAGCCAATTCGTTAAGACTTATCCAAACCTTAGCTTTGGCCAACCTTGTTTTTCCTCCATTACTTCGATCAGGAACTGCAAAATGTAACTTTTTCCACCCATCATAGTCATGCGGCCTATGAACCATGACATTCCCTCCCTCATTGATGGGTGCTGAGAGAAACTTTCTAGCCTTTGCTCCTCCAAAGCAAGGCTTTTTTGTCAAGTTACCAGATTTTCCTTATCTCTTTTAATCTTTTTCAATTGTGACTTAATGCTTGTGTAGCCCAATTTATGATAGCACTCGCTCCATATTCCTACATGTTGCAATGGCTTTTTTTTCTGGTTGCATCCTATAAGCAAATCAAATGTATTTATATACAAGTTTCTCCATGATTCTGACAAAAGCATGAAATGAACAAATGTGAATATGATCCAATGGAATGTTGAAGATGGGCTTCCAAGTGGGATCTTCTCTATTGCATGTCGGTGCAGCACTTGCCACCCTTTGCTAGTTTTTCTTTTCGTCCTTTCCTTCCACCCTCTCTGTCAAGCAATATAGGCGTGTATTCTTTGTATTTGCAACATTGGAGATTCCACACATACATTTTAAAGTTTTCAAGTCTCATGCAAGATGCCATTCAACCAAGTATTGACCATGCCCTTCAACCGAGAGTATTTCACCATGTTCCTAATGATCAATGATGCTTGGAATGCTTGTGTGTATAAAGAATAGTTGCAGCACCTCAAATGTTTTCTTAGGAACATCAAATGTAGTAAGCCATCACACATGGTGCTTGGATTGAACACTAAAGTTCCCTAGGTTGTTCTTGTCAAATTGTAAAGCTCTATTCATCAGAGTTACACTAACTAGCTCTTTCAAGATTTACGCCTTTGATGACCTCACTTTCATCTAATTTTATAACAAACTGCAATTTACCATTACGTTTCTCAACAGACATATTGTAGTACATTACCATTGCCGATTGCACCTTGTACAAATCTAAATAGTAATTGTTGAGTTCGGTGAAATTCACCTCATATGCATTCTTAGTCCCAATCTTTAGTTTTTTCATGTGTTAAGCATGCATGGCATCTCCTATCAGCTCTAAAACCTTTGTGTTAAGCTTCCGTTGGGCCTCTATTAACTTTGAAGGTTGAGGAAGAGGCATGATTCTATTTCTCTTTAGCACACGATCAAACCTAGCCTTTATACCTTTGAATATCTTTGAGTAAGTCATGCTAATATCAGCCCTGTCACAAATGAATTGTGCATCCACAGCTAAGAACTCATTTGACATATCTTTTAATGTGCACTCAATCACCTTTTCCTTCATAGCCTTAAACGTAGGACTTCTCAAAGCGTTTTCCAATGTGCTTGCCTTCAGGAATCTACTAATACATGATCCAACCTCACTCTCTCCTAGATTCTCATTCTGAGCTACCTTACATGCTTCGAAACATCACTTCTATTGGCCGCTATTTACAATTAACTCATTGATTGGCTTCTTTTTTCATTTCTATTGGCTGCCTAGTATAACCAAGCAACCCATTTTCACCCTCACACACATTCTTTAGTAAATTTGTGATTCTTGAGAATGTTGGAGGTTCTTGAGAATGGTGGATTCTGTAAGGTTTTAAATATTTTTTTCTCGGGGCTCGTACTACACAATGTGGATTCCTTGTGCGAGAAGTTGACGGGGGTGCTTGTCCTTTTTGAGCATCAGATTAATTTAATGTGCACGTGGATGATTCCATAGTGGGTGATGCGTAAAATACATATTAAATTAATGGACATTTAAGAATTTAGAGTGCACTCAAATTAAATCAAAGTTCGGACAGATTTCTAACCTATTTAATTATTTTGTAGCTGAAGACTGCTAGATATTCACTTTTGTCGGGTTTATCTTATTATTTTCTAACAATTGTGAATGCTTCAGCTGATGTGTAGAGCAGGCAGTGGTGGCGTTGGAAAGCACTAAGTGATGACATGAATTCAAAATACTTAGAATAATTATTATTTTTGATGCACGCACGCCTTATCACTAAAGGCATGGCACCAATATTTATTTAGGAGCGTTGATTTATTAAAGCGCTTGACAAACATTTATTATTTTGTATGTGTATAAACTCTTGGCTAAATATTCCATTATTTAACATTGTATTTGGGCACATCTTGACTTTTGGGATGCCCAAACACTTTATTCTTTATTTGGAAAAAAGCAAACACAAAAGCCAAAAGCATGTTAATTGTAAAGTGGATCTTTTTTTAGATTGGAGATTAATAAATCTATAAATACATGGCTTGTGAAGTGATCACACAAGGTATGGGGGGAGATTGCACCTAATTCGTATTCTTGTCTCTTGTCGTGCAAAATCTCTTTTTTCCTTTATGAAGCTTTTGTAGAGTTCTTTGTTCTTGGGGACCTCCGACATTCACTACGCACGCATATAACATCCAATTTGTGCACCAGTGGTATCAGAGCGAAGCTAAGATCAAGGGCTTCAAATCGCTTACCATCTCACGCAAAGGCGAGGCTCTTGGAACAAACGGGCTCTATAGACTATCTCATGATAAACTCTCAATACAAGTGTGTTTCTGGAGGTGAAGAACCCCCTGCTACATTCTCAAATCACAAAGGACCTCTCCCAAGAGGCGAAGGACCACCCCTAAAGATCCTTTGTAAGTGGTTTTTGTGACAGAGAAGCAAAGAAGAGGTTTACTAACTTTGGAGTTAAAAAGCTTTAAAAAATCTTAAGAAAGGCTTAATCTCGACGATTTCACGAATTCGTGGCAGCAGCATGTGCTGATCGACATTGACATCATCTAAAATATACCGCCATCCTGCGCACTACCAATGACTTATTAAAGCTTTCATTTACAAAGCTTAAAAATTCTAAAGCTTATACTAAGGCTTCAAATCCACTGTTATTCTCCTATCTAGTAGGTATTCACACTGTGTTACTCCTGAACCAGTTTCGTAAATCCATCAAGCCTCTATTTACACTTGTGATTTGGCAAAGTTGATTCATAGCAAGCATGTTGTCACACACAGTCTATGCGGAAGAATTTTTTCACGCTTTTGTCATCAATTGCCATACTTGCAAAAAAGTAAGATCGTAAAAGAAAAAGCTAATTTTTTTTAAAAAAAGCAAGCCTTCTAAACCCAAATTTGAGCTATGGTCATCCTTCTAACGAGATTTTGAGTGTGTGAGGTTATTTGAGATTTTGAGTGTGTGAGGTTATTTGAGATTTTGAGTGTGTGAGGTTATTTGAGATTTTTGCAAGCACAACTAGCTACACTTCAACGATCCATTATCGATCAAGATGGAGTGCGACCTGAAGATGTTATTCAATGTATGATTGATGCAACACTCGATGCACAGTCTCTTAGGAAATAAGCCAATATAATTTAAAAGAAAATCAAATTCCATACTTTTAATGCGCAACATGAAGGCAAGATGAAGGCAAAATTTTTCTTGCTTTCATCAATTAGTTTGATGACTATTTTCATGAAGAAAAATATGTTGAAAAAAATCAACTTAAATGTGTCACTAACCATCTAGCAGACAGAGCATCATTATGGTGGACTATTGTTCGCAAGAGTGTTGATTGATTGTCTCTCTACTTGGGAGGCATTTCAAAAGAAATTTTTACAAAATTTCCTTCCACCTCAATTCCATGAAAAAGTAATCAAACAATGGGATCTCCTACAACAAAGAGATCATGAATCCATCCCACAATACGCTGAGCATTTCTAGAGTGCCTTAGTACAACTTTAAATGCTTAAATATGTTCTTGAGGTGATCCATAAGCGCAAGTATATGTCTGTTTTGCTTTGTCACTTCTACAAGAAAGTGAATATATTCAAGCCAAAGACCTTGGAAGATGCAATTTCTTTAGTGCATGATGCGGAAGATAAAATTCGTGGATGAGAAAAGCGACCACAACAATTTTCGACTAATGGTAACTTTGGTACAAAGCAATTTAATTCTTATTTCCAAAGATTCAATCAAAATTGCTTTATTCCTTCTTCTTTCCATAAACCCTAGATTTGACCTCCTACTTTACCATCAAACACAAACTCAAACCCTGAGCATTCACTCTAGCCAAATTCTAATATACCCAAACTTCTATCAATTATCAATAATGTCTTCAAAGAAAAGTCTATAGTTTGCTACAAGTGTCATCAACCTAGACACTTAGTAGTGAATTGTCAACCCAAGAAGCAAGCTGTTCAAATTAATTACTTAGGAGCAACTAAAGATGAAGACCATGAAGATATGCTAGACTTCAGTGAAGATGATGATGATATCGACGATGCTTCAAATACTTTACCAAGTATGCAAAATCCTCATTCGTTAATAACAATGAAATATTTTGTGCATGGTCAAGAAAAGATTGTTTTGCATAATGATGGAATTTTATTTCCGCAAAGTTGGTAAAATAATTGAATTTACCTACTATTCCAACTCATTATCATATAAAGGCTGCATTCTTAGGCACAAGATACAATGATACACAATAAGCTCATAATTTACAAATTAAAATTGGTGATTATGTTGAGCACAAAAAATTCTTGATTGTGCCTTTACAGGCTAGTGATATTATTTTAGGAATGGATTGGTGTCACAAATATAATCTCGACATAGATTATTCTACACATTCCATGAAAATTCATTCTAACAAAAAATAAATCACATTACATGGATCGCATAACTTTAATAATTTTCCTCTGCTTAGTCACACGCAAGCTAAATGTGCATTGTGAAAAGGTAGCAAATCATACTTAGCATGGGTGAATTTTTTGTACAATCATATTTTATGGTCTCAAAGACCACCTACATGTCTCAAAGACCATAAAATAGACTTAATCCCTCGTTCTCAACCACCATGCAAAGCACCTTATAGACACAATCAGATTGATCAAAAGAAAATCCAAGCACAAGTTGAAGAACTGTTGAACCGAGAACTCATTAGGCCCAGTAGTTTTCCTTTTGGAGCACTTGTCCTATTAGTTAAGAAGAAAAATAATACCTATATTATGTGCATTGACTATCATGCCCTAAAAAAGATCATTGTTAAGAATAGATATCTGATCCCCATGCTATATGACCTCATGGATAAACTACAAGGAGCCACTATTTTTAGCTAGATCTCAAATTTGAATATCATCAAGTACGATCGGATACACATGTCATTTTCAAGACTACATTTAGAACTCAAGTTGGTCATTATGAATTTCTTGTTATTCCTTTCGATTTGACCAATGCACCAGCTAAATTCAGTTGTATGATGAATCGAATATTTTTGAAGTATCATAATTGTGTGATTGTTTTGGTTTTCAGTAAAAATGAAAATGAGCATTGTGAACATCTATCTTTGGTTTTTAAATTGTTGAAAGAGAATCAATTATATAGTAACCCTGACAAGAGTGAAATTTTCCAAACCTAAATTGAATACTTACGTCACATTGTTTCTTCTGATTGTATTTGTGTTGATCCTAAAAAGATAGAGGCAATTTTGAATTGGCCAACTCCTAAAAATGTGCATGAGTTACGTTCTTTCTTAGGTCTTGGCAACTTTTATAGAAATTTTGTGAGAAAATTTTCATTGCTTGCATTGCCTTGGACAAATTTGTTAAAGAAATGTGTTATGTATCCTTGGTCTAACAATCAACAAAAGTCTTTTGATTTATTGAAATATGCTTTGACACATGCATATATTTTACAATTACTCGATTTTAATCAATCATTATTTCTAGTAGTCACTAATGCTAGCAGATTAGGAATAGGAGTTTTCTTCATGTAAGATTCACATCCCATAGCGTATTCTAGTTGCAAACTTAAACCCTCTGAACTGAAGTATTCCACCTATGATAAAGAATTGTTAGTTATAGTTCAAGCCTTATATCAATGGAAACATTATCTAATGGGATCTGAATTTATGATCAAAACTGACGAGCAAAGTATCAAACATCTCCTTAGTCAGCCAAAATGTTTTTATCGTCATATCAAATGGGTTGCTTTCATTCAAAGTTTTCATCCACTTATCCAATATCAATTGGAAAGAGAGAATGTTGTTAGTGATGCATTGAATAGAAGACCAAGTATCCATAATATTTCCATTCTATCTTTTGATTCTCTTATTCCTATGAAGGATACCTATGATCATGATCCCAATTTCCAAGATGATTGGAACAAATTGGTTGCTAATAACTAGATTCAAATTGATTCTTTGTCTTATTCTGATGGATTTATGTTTTATGAGAAAAGATTGTGTGTCACTGTTCAATTTAGATCATTTGTGTTGCATGAACTTCATTGTTCTCCAAGACCATAGAGGTATTATTTCCATTTTAAGAACATTGGTTGAATATTTTCACTAGCCACAAATGAAATTTAATGTTTATAACTTTGTTTTTGAGTGTTTAATTTGTCAAAGAGTTAAGTGACACCATGGTAAGCAATATAGTTTTTTAATGCCTTTAACAATTCCTGAACATCCATGTGAACATATTTCAATGGATTTTATAATTGGTTTGCTTAACACACAAGCTAATCATGATATGATTTGGACTATGTAAATTGATTTAGCAAACAATCATATTTTCTGCCATGCAAGAAAACATTAACTGTATCTCAAGCTGCACAATTTTTTTTGAAAATTGTTTTCACTAACCATGGTTTGCCAAAAGTTATTATTTTTTATCGTGATTTTAGATTCTATAAAAAAAATTGGACTACTTTGTTTGCTAATTCGGACACTAAGATTTATTTCTCATCTGCATTCCATCCTGAAACCAATGGGCAAACAAAAGCTACTAACATTACAATTCTAGATCTCTTGCATGCATACATCATTTCAAAACCACAAACATGGGATACACATTTGTATCTACTTCATTTTGCATATAATAATACACTACGCACATCTACTCATAAAGCACCTTTTGAAATCATTTATGGATATAGATTGCCTACACATGTTACATTATTGTCAAATAAAGTTAAAGCTGATGATGATCTTGCCAATACACATGCTACTATTTTTACTCAAGTTACAAACATGATTGCAAAATCTCATCAATCATACACTAAACAAGCTAATAAGAAAAGAAAAGCCATGAGTTTCAATGCTAATGATTATGCTTGGTTACACATTGAAAAGAGAATATTACAAAGTGTTGAGAAACACCCTATTGTTAAATTAGCACCTAGATTTTATGGACCTTTCAAAATAATTCACAAGATCAATGACAATGCATTTAAATTAGAACTACCCCAACATTGGAAGATACATAATACTTTTCATATTAGTTTACTAAGATCGTTTAGAGGCCAATTACCTATCCACCCTGTCTATGAAAACCCTCCTTTGTTAGAAGAAGAAACTAAAATCCTTAAGCTTGAAACTATTCTAGACACTAACTTTATAACCACTAGAACTAGCCGTAGATATTCTAGATATTCGGTTAAGTTTAAAAATCATCCTGTTGAAAAAGCCCAATGGATGCACACCTGCAACCTAAGTGCTTACCTCTCATTGCTCGTTCCACATTAAGCTAATAGTGATTGAGGTTATTTGCTATCCCACCTCGAGGGTATGCCAAGAGGAATATTCCATGATGGATTCCAAGAGGTTTTTTATTCCACAGAAGATTCAATGAGGTTTTTCGATGGATTACGTAAAACTATATTTATTTGTCGGGGCTTGTACAAAAGGTTGATTCCTAGTGCGAGAAGTTGACGGGGACGCTTGTCCTTTTCGGGTGTCAGATTAATTTAATCTGCACCTGGGTGATTCCACAATGGGTGATTCTGCAAAATATATATTAAATTAATGGATGTTTATGAGTTTCGAGTGTACTGGAATTAAATTAAGGTTATGAAAAAGTTCTAACCTATTTAATTATTTTGTAGTTGTAGGTATTCACTTTTGTGAATTTTATCTTATTATTTTCTTACAATTGTGAATTACTTAGAACAGTCCATACTTAGAAGTTTATTGTGACAACACTCCATGTGATATAGTAAGAGCCATAAAGTTTATCATGAGTGAAGCCATAGGGATGTGCCATTTGAGTGGACAGGATAAAAAGATCAAGCAAAGAAGAGATTTAAAAATAAAGTACATCCAAAACAAAAAAAAAACTAGACTTGCATGAGTTCACACATAGTGTAAGGGTTGTAGATCACAAAATGATTACTACAACAAAGAAAATATGGTGAAGAAAACTCAAAAGAGGTTGAAAAATCAATTGTCTAGCTTATATAAGAGAGAGAATGTGATAATGTAGATGTTGGACAGTAAAACACAATTACTGTGAGAAATAAATGTAGCAACACCTAAATAAAATAATTCAAGAAATAGAAAATGTATATGGTTGATTGGAAAACATAGGGTCAAATCATGAGAATGGAATTTGTTTAAATAGTAATTGTAGCCAAATTTGAAAAAGTTGATTGTTTTCTCATGCAAAAGCAAAATGCTGGCATTTGTGTTTAAAACATTGGCATAGAGACAATAAATAAAACAATCATCATGAAGAACATAGGCTGCCTAAGCCAACAAACACAAAATGCAGCTTGACGCAGACAAAATGCAAGCTAAAGACAGTGGAGACAAGCCAAAAAGCTCCACATACTAGTTTTCCAAGCTACACAACACTTATAGTAGTTTAGAATAGGTCTAAAAAACAGTAGAAAGATCAAAACACACAAATATGGTGCTAAAAAATAGCAACAAGAACTCAAGCGTAGAGGGTTGAGACTTTGATGCGAAACGTAGATGCCATGTCAAAAGTGGATGCAATAATGGAAGCATAGAAAACTACTATAGTAGATTGAGTAATACAAGAGAGAAGAGAAAACAAAAGAAATAGGTGGCCACATCATTAGTGAAAAGAAATGTGCCCATCCCATTGCAGGGGCATGTAAAAACTCATACAAGAATTGAGGATATCCATTAACTAGGCTATAGCTAAGCAAGAGCTAGTTGTGATTCCTAACAAATCCAAGTAGCTCCAAGGGTGCAACCACCACATTAGGGGGGGTAGGAAAGGAATAGGAATCATGAAGAAGGAGAATGATTGAATATGGAGAATGATTGAAAGAGTAAGAATAGATGTAGACCATAATGTCCATGTCCTATTTATAAGTACATGAGATACTCAACTATTTAGAGTGGCACTGAGGCTATCTTAGGTGACACTTGGAAACCATTAAATACAAAATAATATAAATAAAGTATTTTTAGAGTTGTAAATAAAAATCAAATTAATTATGAAGTGATATAGCATAACCTTTTTTAAATGCACTTTATGACACTGGTTTGCTCAACATATGTTCCTAACAAGCTACGATAGCATGTTTATTCTATATCAACATTATTTTCCTATCCTAAAGCTACAAGTAGAATATATGACACCAATACCAAAAACCTAAGAGCACTAGAATGTAAAATGCCACTAGATCCTCACAATTGCAGAGATGGCCCTTCTTACCATAGTGATGGCACTAAGCCTTCATCTTATTCTTGTTATCACCCCTCTCTAAAGCTACCAAAGCCTCCTAGTGACTTCCAATATTACCAACGAGAATGGAAGCCTATTTATCTGAGCACTCTCTGAATCCCGAAAAGTCATGCATTGTCCACATGAGAATGGCTCGAATATTGGCGGACCGTTGACCATCGCGCTTGCTCATATCTTGTACGGTGACTTCCTCCTCCCACAAAATCTTAAGTTTATCGACTAATGGAGGAAGGTAGATGTCCATGTTTTTGACTTTGTAGTGGCCAGGAACGAGTAAGCTAAGGATGAGATATCCTTTCTTCGTAGAGAGCCATGGAGGGATATTGTAGTTGACAAGGACTATAGGCCACACACTGTAAGAAGTTGAGCGCAGACTGAATGGGTTCACGCCATCCATTGCAAGACCGAGCTGAAGATTCCTTGGCTCTCGGGCAAAGCCTGGGAAGGTAGAGTCAATGTGGCTCCTTGAGGGTGAATTTGCTGATATTTGTTGAACTCCATCTATGGACCTATTCTACTCATGCCATGTTGTCAAGCTTACCATGCCGAACGTATAAAACATGTGGTTTATACGGGGGATAAGAGAAAAGTGTGTGAGAACTTTTTGAGGGATGGTTTGTCCTTGCAAGTCTTACCGATACCTGTGAACACCACACTTTGGACATATCTCCATAGTCTTGTATTCTCCTCGAAACAGTATGCAATCGTTGATACATGCATGGATATTATTGTAGTCCATGCCAAGCTTTTGTAAAACATGTCGTGCATCATCACGAGACTTAGGCATGGTATTTGCAAGTAGTAATATATGATATTTCAATAACTTGAAAAAAATCATAAAACACCTTGAAAAAGAAAAAATGGTTTTAATAATAGTGCTGAAAAGAAATCAATGAAGCGTACGTACAAGGTACTTGAACAACTCGATTACACTCACATCGCTCAACTTGTATTTTGCTTGCACACTTAGGAGTGTAAGCAGTGTCTTCAGGCGAGATACTTGGCACCCATCATATAATGGTATGGATGTTTCCTCTCTAGGCGGATCAGAAGTCTGGATATCCATGGGAATCAATGCATCGATCATTGCCTCCATCTCAGGCTCCAAGATTATAGGTAGGTCTCGAAGGCTGCCTGTCTCCTCTGGTATTGACAGTATAGATTGGGTAGTGCCTTCCAAGTGGTGGATTGGCTCATGCACTCGATCCATCGCACGCCCATGAACTCTTCTAATTTGCCGCAAAGGGTGCACTCCTCCTTGGGATGAGACGTCACCTCCTTGGATAGAAAAATTTTCAACCACACCCAATCTTCTTGTATATGATATTTAATTAACGTGCGAGTACAATGCATGATTGATATTAACTTTTCTTACTGTTTGCTAAAAATCCGCAATCGCATGATCAATGATCTCAGATTGAAACTCGCCGAAGCTCGTACTTGTTCTATAGACAATCGACGTTTTCGTCTGATTGCCAGCTTGCATTGAGAGCAAGGACATGGGACACGTTGATTAAGATACGCCTCATAATCTTGAACAACAAGATCTTCATCGTTTTCCATTTTGTCTACGTTACGACAAACAATTTGTTTTTGTTATCATTATTTTTTTGTTTCTTAAATTATTCTTCTCTCCTTCCATCTTTCTCTCTTTTTCTCTTTCTTTATTATGTTGTATGTATTTTCTCTCCCTCTCTCGTTTCTTCTTCTTTTTTCTCTTTCTCCCCCTCTCTCATTTTATTTAACGATCATGGCTACGACTATGATGAAGACCACGACCACGACTACGACTACGACTACGACCACGACCACGACCACGAGGACAACCACGATCACGATCACGACCACGACCTCGACCACGACTATGATGACCACGACCACGACTACGAATACGACTACAACTACGACCACGACTACAACTACGACTACGACCATGACTACGACGATCATGACTACGACCACGACTATGACCACGACCACAACCACGACCACAACCATGACAACCATGACCACGACCACAACCACGACCACGACCACGACTACGACTACGACTACGACTACGACTACGACTACGACTACGACTATGACCACGACCACGACCACAACCATGACCACGACTACGACTATGACTACGACGACCATGACTATGACGACCACAACTACGACTACGACTATGACCACGACCATGACCACGACCACGATTACGACTACGACTATGAGTACTTATATAGAGATAAAGAGAGAGACAAGAGTTAGGAAGAAAGTAAAGTTAGAGAAGAAGAGGAGAGAGATACAAATAGAAAGAGAGATAGAGAGAGAAAAGAGATAGGGGGAGAGAGAAGGATTTAGTGAGAGTATAGGAAGAGAGAAAGAGGGAAGATTGAGGGAGAGAGAATGGTTGAGAGAAGAGAGAGGAGAAAGGCAGAGATCTGACTAGAGCATTTGACACCCATAGCCAACACATCCTGGAGAACACAAGCACAAATTGACTATGACTATGACTACGACCATGACTACGACTACGACCACGACTATGACTTTAACAGAATCTCTCTCTCTCTCTCTCTCCCACACACACACACACACACACCTACTACCACCACCACTACTACCACTACTACTATTACTACTCTCCGTCCCAAAACATCGAATACACCCAAGGTGCACCTTTAACAAAAAATATATATATATCTCTCTCTCTTTGTCTCTCTGTCTCTCTTCTACTACTACTACTACAAAAAAAAACAAGAAAAGAATAAATTAAAGAACTACTACTACCACTACCACTACTACTACTACTACTACTACTACTACTACTACTACTACTACTACAAATAAGACAAGAAGAAATTAAAGAACTACTACTACTGCTACCACTACAAACAAGAAAAGAAAAAATTAAAGAATTACTTTTTTTACTACTACTACTACCACTACAAGCAAGAAAAGAAGAGATTAAAGAATTACTACTAGTACAACAAACAAGAAAAGAAGAAATTAAAGAACAAGATCTTACCCTCTCTTTGTTTTTTATCCATTCATTCTCCTCTCTCCTTCCTCTCTCTCTCTTTCTCTCTTTCTTTATTATGTTTCATGTTTATTCCCTCTCTCTCTCATTCCTTCTTTCTTTTTCTCTCTTCCTCTCCCTCTCTCATTTCCTCTCTTTCTCTCTCAATACACATCATTTTTAACAAAAACAAGCAAAACAAAAAGAGAAAAAACAAAAACAAACCAAGAGGGAGCAATGCACTCACTGCAAAGGTCCGAGGATGGATTCGGTAGCTCCTCTTCAAGAAGGCGGCATCTCTTCGCCCTTCGTACAATTCCTCATCTTCTTCGCAAATGGCAATAGCGGCAATGAGAAACTCTCCTTCTCCCTCTTTCTCTCTTTCTCTCCCTCTCCCTCTCAAACGCAAGATGCAGTTCACTCTCTCTTTTCCTCCCTTTTTCGCTCTTTTGTGCAAAATGCCGCGCCTCGCATTTTTTCATTTGAGTATCATTGCTATTTACGTCACATTTGCGATGCAAATAACAACGCCGCTAATTTGTGTCGAAAATGATGGTCACTATTATCCTATATCCTTGTAGTGATAGATTACCATAGCAGTCTATGTGGGTCTTTGTCCATCCAACCAAACATGCAAGTGTAGTAGCTACTAGGATCATGAGTCGCATAGTGGTATTTGCTAATATAAGGGGCCCAATAAAAGCCATGCCACAATGTGTGCTATTAAAACATGCAAAAGGAGCTACCATTGTTGGTCTTTTATCTAGGAAATCTAACCGACATAGAAGCCACATACCGGTGGCAAATACACTTCCGTTATTGTATGGGTGTTAAGCTTTTAGTTCTTGCATTCAAGCTAGGAAGTGAAACCCCACTAACAAGAGCAAATTCTTACAAGTTAAATAGTAATTACAATCTTTGCTTGCCAAAGGATATGTCGTAGTGAGGAGGTCTCGCTTGTGTATGCATTTGCTTTTACATTCTCATATACACTACATACAAGGGCAAGTAAAATATGTCTTAAAGAATCTCATTAGCATATGATAATGTGGTGCTACTTTTCTTGTTCACTCATAAATATGATATTATAAAGAAAATTTCATAGTTATCATCATTCTAATGCATCATCTTCAAGGAAAAAGATGTCTAATTAGTCTACAATGCAAAGATCTCTATAAAACAAGTTTATTGAGCTTGTTTCACTTTCCCATATGCACACATGGTTGATGTTCACAAAAGTTAACTACCTCCTTATTTGTTTTCAAATAACCTTGTTTGTGTAGTGTAATAGAGTTGCATTACAATCAATAAGTACTTTACTATTTTAGAAGATGCCTGCTTGCAAGTGTTAAACTTAGCTATAGAAATCTTTTGAACTTCTTTTAAACATCCTTGATAACTATTTTGTTAGTACGCATGTATGAGTACATATCCCTATATGCACAGATATTTGGAAAGGTTATATCTTTAACATCCATACATATGCATGTCTACACACACATATAAATATGTACGCATGTGTAACTTATATATATATTGCCCATTCCCTCGAGGCGGTTAGTCTAGAATATATGTGTGTATCACATGGGTTCAAAATAAAGTGCTTTTAAAAATACTATTTTTATACATTTTTTATATATAGAAGGGTGTCATATAAAAGAGTTACTTATAGATTTAATAAATAAGGGTTGTGTTCTATTTTCGAGGGTGCACTTACAAAAAATCATCTATATAATGTGTGTTGAAAGGGTACTAATAAGTACCCTTTCTCTACATGTTGTAAGGCTATAAAATGACCCCTTTTACTTTACTAAAATTAGGGGTTTTTTCAAACAATAATTGAAAAAAACCCTTTGTAAAAATAATCCTAAAAATGTTACTAAGTAAAATACAAATTCCTTTGAATTCACATGGTACCTTACATGTTTTATTAAGTGAACTCCCTCGGTTTTATTCAAGAAAAATTCATTGATAAGGTTATCTATAAACAAGCCTTGAATGCATGTGATATAGAGGATATATATGTAGTGAATCCCTCAAGCCCATCCTCCACTTGCACATATCTATGCACACGTGTACACACACATAGATAGAGTTGTTGAGAAAATTCCTAAACCAAATCAAATATATATAATATAACATCATAGATAAAATTTTCAGAGATCTTTATGTATATCTTACTATTAACTTGTGAAATAAAAACTTAAGATTGAGCAAAATAAGAACTTGATATGTGTAATTTGAGTAACTTATTTCTTAAGATCTATCCAAATTTCTCTATTATTTTAGCACCTTTATAACTATTCCTATGTAAATTTCCCGTGTGGTTATTATATTTGAACTAAGCCTCCACTTTTACCTTGGTAGGCTCTTATGATTACATCACCTTGTTACATTGTAGAATATTGTTACCCATAAGAATAGAACACTTGACCTTGGGTTTATTAGAACACATTACAAGAATAGCATTAGTTTATCCTACCAATCATATTATTAGATGGGTTAATGATATAAATATGAAAATCCCCAAGCTCACACCTTGTAGTGGCCACTTGCCATAGACGGGCCACGCTCATGAAAACATGTTTTGTATCCGTTTTGGAAAAACATCGTAGACGTTGGAAAACTTCAATAAACTACCCGTGTCACAAGAAAGCCGATGAGAAACGATTAACGACCAAGTCGTAGGCCGGAGCGACTGGAAGCATTCCATGAACGAGTGAAGGACGACTTCATATGTTTTTTACATAAGATAAATACTTTTTGCATACAACTTACTTGAAACGTAGAAGAGTCTCTTATTTGAATGTTATGCAGGCCGGATAAAACCTGCTGTGCGACGAAAAACCTCCCCGCGTGATTGGATCCACAAGAGCATGAAAGACCTGGTAAACAAGCTCATGACCTGGTATACGGACGATTATCCACGCATCTAGATCGTACTACTTATATGGAATCGAAGGCTCCATCTTCTCACCATTCGATCACCGGCGCAGCAGTTGTTCATTCCTAGACGTTAGAAACCCCCATTTGTGCTTGCTGAAAAGCGTGATCTCTTTATACAGTATTCGCTGATCGGAAGAGGTTAACTAGATAGTAGAGAACCATTCGGACCCCTGTTTTCTCATATCTACCGTCCTGCACTCACCATACGCAATACTGTAACCATGGCATCATCACTAAAGCTTGCTATGCTGATTGTAGCTATCACGTTGGCGCAGCAGCTCGTCAACCCGATAACTCGCACTGAGGCGGCGGATGAGGACCCCTTGCAGGACTTCTGCGTGGCTGATCAGTGGGCGCAGGCGGCCGGAATCACAACCGTGAACGGTCTGCTGTGCAAGAATCCCCAACAAGTGGAGGCCAAGGACTTCGCCTCTCCTCTGCTTCGCCAGCAAGGCCAGTTTAACAAGGCGCTCGGCTCCGCTGTGCAGCTGGCGTCGGCCCTCACCTTCCCTGGACTCAACACCCAAGGCCTGTCCGTGGCCCGCATCGACTTCGCGCCCAATGGTGGGCTTAACCCTCCACACGTCCACCCGCGTGCCACCGAGGTTCTCTTCCTTGCTGAGGGCACGCTTGTGGTAGGCTAATTCGTCTCCACCACCAACAACACCCTCTTCAAGCAGACCCTGTACAAGGGCGATCTCTTCGTCTTTCCCTGCGGCCTCGTCCACTTCCAGATCAACCCGGATAAGAAGAAGCCTGCCCTCGCTATCTCCGCGCTCAACAGCCAGAACCCGGGCACCTCCCAGGTCGCCCCCGCTCTGTTCGCCGCCAAGCCTCCTCTGCCCGAGGACGTGCTCCAGACCGCCTTCGCCATCGACAAGGATGAGGTTTATAGCCTCATTAAAAGCGTCGCCACCACACTGCCGTGATCATGTTAATTCGTGTCACACCCTCTCGACACCGTTGCTACACAGTCGAGGTTTACAACCTCATTAAGAGTCGCTACCACACTTTTGGAAATCATGAAAAGTAATCCATCGATCGAGAGGTCACAAAAACATCGTGACATATGTCGCACTATGTTAACACATTATTGCTATACAAATCAATATGCTATTGTTGCCATTACCTTTCATCAATACTGTGCCTTATTTTTACACACAACACTTACAAATTTGAGAATCATAAAAAATAAACCATCAAGAAGTCACAAAAATATGAGGTTTCATGTTCCAGATTCCTAAGTTTGTTTATGAAAAAAATTATCGAAATAGGAAGCACTAATAACGTTACGCAAGAAAAACCCTTCTATGCAATATAGTTATCATAAATATCATAATAATCACTATTATTACTACCTTATGGAATTTTTAAACTTCCCTACTACTACTATCTCTACTGCTACTACTACCACTACTATGATTGTGACTACTACTTTGATTTCTCCGTCTGCTTTGCTACTATTAGTATTATTTTTGCTACAGCCACTAGATTAGGTGTCACTAGCCAATGTGGCATATATCAAGTCTTTATGTTAGCGAGCATAATTTCACCATATAGAAAAGACAGACACATTCAAACAATAAAGGCAATTATAATTGTATGGAGTAAATGCACTAATGCATGTTTAACTTTGTCGCTTCCCCAAGGATTCCTTTATTGAACATGTAAGATACTACATAAGTTCAAAAGAAAGGGTATTATATTTCATAAAATTTACAGGATTATATTTAAAATTTAGATTTTTCATTTATAATTTAAAAAAGGCTATAAGTTTACTAAAGTAAAAGGAGTCATTTTAAGGTCTTATAGCATATAAAGAAAGGGTATTTCTTAATATCCTTTGAATGCACATTATATAAATGATTACTTATAGCTAAACCCCTCGAGGCTACTTCACACTCTCAAACCAACTCTAAGAAAATGGAGAAAAGAATGCAAGAGTGCAAGAAAACAAAAGACTTGATTGAAGCTTGATTGTATTCATTGTTGTACAAGTAGTGTTTATATACAAGCATGCCTCATAAGGAGGTCAATGTGGAAGGTGGTTGGTTAGTGGAAAACGATATGCACTTGGCATGTGCTACATGATAAGATGATCATAAATGAGAAGAGTTTGAATAGATAATCTTTGTTGACTTTGGAAGGCTTACATAAGATATTTGAATATTGTTCCAACATGCCCCCTTAAATGGAGAAAAGAGGTAGATTTAAAAATGATTGCAAGGAAATGAGTTACTACTTTATATCCCCCTATAGAAAGGAATGTGTAGTCTATGTGTGTACATGGGATGACGTTCATGTGGTGTGGTGTGTGTGATGTGTTTATGTGTTAATGTGGATGGTGGGGTATGAGTGTGTTTGTGTATTTATGTGGTAGGGGTGAGTGTGTTTGATGGTTGATGGTGGTGCAACTTTGCGGTAGATGCAATAGGGCAATGGAAATTTGTGGTGGGAAGAGGTTGGAGGATGATAGTGGCTACTTGAGATAGTAGATGGGTGGCTTGTGGCATGTAGCATGGAGGAGGCGGATAAGAGAAGTAGGCACTAGTCATGGTGGAGATTGAGGGAGGTGAAGACGGGTATGGGGAGGACAATGGTGACTGGCAATAGTGGCAAGGAGGAGCCATAGGAGATGACATTGAGTGGTAAAAGAAGGACACTGTGGAGGGCTTGGTAGCCATTCAACCACCATTAGGCCACCAATTGAGTTGTTGGTAGGGTGGTGGAGAATGCTAAGTGACAAAGATGGAGAAGAGTGGGGAGTGTGGCATTGGCACCATGGTAGGAGTGGCCAACTAGAATGGAAAATGGAAAGGTAACATGGATGATGGCAGGAGGATAAGATGCGTAGGGGAAGGCCTTGGCTGTGAGGTTGTAGGCCACATGCAAGTGGTGGGAAAGATGGGATGCATGGGCAGTGAGTTGTCGACATGGCAGGCAAGGAGAGATGAATAGGCTAGTGGATAGAGAAGTTGGATTGATGCTCTCTTACACATGTGAGCACAAGGCCACAACCAGTAGCAATGGCAAGAGTGTCGTGGGTGTGGCCATAGGGAGGTGGCAAGTGATGAGATAGTGAGGTCCAGAGGGAGGTCAAGGAAGGCATGAAGAGCAAGAGGCAATGTTGGTGCATAGAAGCAAGTGGCACGATGGCACGATAGAGGATAGGATGATGGGTGAAGTCATATGTGGGAGCTAGGAGCAGTGTTAGAGCGTTTGGGGTCGAAATTCTACCATGGGGGTAAGAGACAATAGGGTGAAGGGAGATTCAAGGAGAGGATTAGATGAAAGAGAAGGAGCTCAAAGAAATAGAAGATGTAGAAGAATACTCACTGAGATGAAGCCTCTCAGTTTATTTCTCCATTATGAGAATATAAATCTCTTGCAGACAAAAAAGTGCATAAAACAATATCTTCCTCTATGCTACTCAAACCGCCAATCTGATGCCTCCGTTGGCTCTGAAAGGGGGGTAAAATAGCATGACACATGACCAGAATTCTGGCATATCACTCCTTCATCTCCCACTTCAAAGTATCGTTCATTGCCTGAAAATAATGATTGTGCATCGCGCAATTTTTCCAATCCTTCTTTTTACATAAAATCATCTCAAAATGGTTAAACTACTTTCTTTTACATGTCATCCAATTCTAGAAGTTGTCTACAGTTCTTGAATTTTCACAAGAGATAATATCTTAAATATCAAAAATTTGCTAAACTGTCCAAAAATCTAATATTTTTGAGCCATCCACACTACAGACACTAACATTAATGACTAAAATGGCATTTTCTCACTAGATCAATAAGAAAGCTGCACTCTAGAGTTTTTCACACTCTGATGGCATAGCGGCACGACATCCATCCCCTCCTAACCTACACATCCTCTTACATGTGCCAAAGTCTTATGGATCTGCAATGTCAAAAGAAGTATCTTGTGCCATGTCAATGTCTTCATCTTCTACCTCTTCTTCTTTCATATTCTCATGTTCATGCTGAGTATCCAATTCTTTTAACTCATATGCTGAAGACTCCCTATGTTAAAAGAGCTTGATACATTTTTGAGCCATTGGAATCCTTAGAGCTATCCCATCCATCTCATTTAGTGCATAGGTAGCATAATAAAAAACAAACCTTATCACTTATCGGCCAAACCACCACTTTGCCATCTTCTGACTAACACTATGCTGATTTTCCAAGCTACTGTCATAAACTAGTACCTAGTCCCCTCCTTGTATAACTCGTGGTCGAAGTCTCTGTTGCTTTTCAAACCTCTTCTTGTTCTTGATCCTTGCAATCTTTAGCTTTTTCATGGCTGTCTCAATGTCTTCATGCCTTGTTTCTAATTGTCTAATGCACAGGGTCAGCAACTCTTCTCTATTCAAACCCTCTTTTCATGGTAGAGCACTCCAGGCCAAGTGGCAATAGTCTCCTCAATAGGCATGATTGGTTGTTTTCCATACATTAATTTAGTAGGCATATGCCCTGTAATTGCACTATGAGTGGTCCTATGAACCCACAAATCAAAGGGTAACAATCTTGGCGACTCTTTCATCTTGCCCTTGCATGACTTTGCTAATGCTTTAATCATAGGTTGATGATCTCTTTCACTTTTGCCATTTGCTTTAGGATTATAGGCTGAAGTCAAAGCCAGCTTGATACCCAATTGTGAAAAGAAGTGGCAATTTTGCATCCAATTCTCCTCTATCTTCAACCACATTGCCAACACAACCATACCTGCAAAAATACTTCTTTCAATAAGAATCTGCAAACTGCTTGAGTAGTCTTTGTACTAAGAGCTCGACCTTCCACTTTATTTGTCAAGTCTTCTTATGCAAGCACAAGATCATATTCCATAAACCTTTAGGCATAGTAACCAAATCAACTACCCACTTGTAATGCATAGACAATGGATAGGTCGGTTGCAACCCATCTCTATGCTTTACCATGGAATACATGTGAGAGATGCTACATGATTCCACATAATGATCCACATCTTTATACATGTTTTGCCATCAATACTTCTCTCTGACCTTGGCAAATGTGCCCCAAACTCCTCTATGTCCAACCCATACGCTTTCTTGAAACTCCTACATCACCTATCGTTGAGATGTTGTATCTCCCAATACACTACTAGAGCTCCTCTCTTTTTCTTTGCATACCTCCATAAATATCGGTCTTTCAAGAAAAACCCATAAGCTTTTCTTTTAATCCTTTTGAATTCAGCTTTAGATCACTCATCCTTGTTTGTCATGAGGCTAAGATATTGGCCTCTATTTTTAGCCAATCATCCTCATACAACTCTTCCAAAAATCGTGTTCTCAATGAAGCATAACATTGATGATGGTTTCTCTCTACTGCCCATCTCTTCTTCATGGATGTGAGTTCTTTTCTTACTATTGAAATCCCTGTTACAAGAGTTGTATCTGCAGTAACAACATACTCATTCCCTGTTGTCATAAAGCCATTTTCAGCACCTATCACATCATCCTCTTCATCTTCAAACCTCGCTCATGAAAGCATGTCAACCATGGGATTATCTCTACCTACAATATGCTAAAAATCAGGGTTAAGTGACATTATATATGCAATCAACTGTAACATGGCAATATCAGAAGTTCAGCAATTTACTATTATGCTCAATAGAGGTAGACAATTAGTCTCTACCACTACATGTGCTTCCATAAAATACCCCCTTTCACAATTAAGGGTTGCCAGAACACCCCAAAGCTCTCTTTTGACCTGAGAATACCGCCATTGCCGTTCACTGAGGACCTTTTCTCCAAACCAAATGGCATACCTATTCCCATCAGCATAATCTTGACCCACTTCCCAACTAATGCCAATTGGGCTTGTATCCATGGTGAGAATAATAGGCTACCCATTCTCATAATTTTCTCTCTTTAGTATTGGAGTTGAAATCAATAAGCTTTTTAACTTCTAAACTACTTTCGTATGATGTTTACTCCACCAAAACTTTTGCCATTTTCTCAAGAGTTGATATAAACTTTCAGCCACATGAGGAAAATGTGGAATCCATATCAAGTAAAAGATGCATGCACCCAAAAATATTCTCACCTCGAATACATTCGAACATGTCTCTCTCAACCTAATTATGGCTTCAATCTTTACTTGTGAGGGATTTCTCCCATACAGTCCACATATGTGCCCAATGACTAATACTTCCTCTATTCCAAAAGTAGACTTTTCTCTAGATAGAGTTAAATGCACTTCTTCACGATGGCTCAAAATCATGTCACAATCAATAATATGATCAGCCACACACGTTCTACATCCTTTATCATTCAGCTCTTCATTCTTCTCATGGATATCATACCCTTTTATTAGCACATCATCAAGAAAGGGTAAGGTCGACTGAGAAATAGCGGTGTCTTCATGGTGGTGATATTTTGGCTTTCCAATGCTAGCTAGAACTAATCATATCTTGAATATAAATCTTCCATAGAGTAAATTTCCTTGCCTGAAAATTCATCCACTATCGGGCCCGATCCAACATTCCTTATGGTGAACTTATTAACTGGTTGTAGATCTTGTATAAACATCAAAGAACCATTCTTCTTTGGAACAGTAAACCACTGATTCGAATATGGAGCTAAAGAGGGCTCCAAAATCCACGTCATGATCTTCTCGTTCAGAAGCTCAAGTAGCTTAGACAAATATGTCCGAGGTACTAGAATAAGCTTTAAATTCCACGGCACATGAGGTATTCCAAAGATCACCAAAGGTGCAACTATGATCAACACATCCAATTTCATTTGGCTGAAATGCAAAGGATTTCCCATGCCTTGCCAACATCTCCAAGAAAGAAGCTATTTCTGCAGGCAAAAGAAAGCTTGTATCACCAATTTTTAACTTTTGCAAAGTTTCAGCTGTAAATTTTTGTCCTAGTCCATGTGGATCCCATAAACTAGGATGTTGAGTCACTTTTTCAGCCAACCCATCACTTTTAGGTGGTAAAGGCAAATCCATAGGCTTAACCTTCTTTGCAACTATTTTTTACTTTATGTCCACCCTTGCTTCAATCCTATTTTGTAGCCCATATTGCAGCCCATAACATTCATGCTCAGCAAACTCTTGAATGACTTCATACATCTCTAATGCGTTGATAGAAGTAACCTCTTTTTCTGTCCTATTTTTATCATTAATTGCTACAGAAATTTTAGCCACCGTATCAACATCAACCACAGCTGAAACTAACCTTTAAATACCTTCATTTGTAGTCATCAAACCATATGTCTTCAGTTCTTTTTCAACCCATCCTATATATTTCTTTTCAGCCCTGCACATGGCTGAAATATTCTTAAAACTGCCAAGAC
Organism: Lygodium microphyllum; assembly: GCF_053477565.2. Taxonomy (NCBI): domain Eukaryota; kingdom Viridiplantae; phylum Streptophyta; class Polypodiopsida; order Schizaeales; family Lygodiaceae; genus Lygodium; species Lygodium microphyllum. The sequence goes on from NW_028229514.1 coordinate 15,527,999, forward strand.
TACATGCTGTCCATTCCTGCAATCTAGACACAAAAATAGTTTTCCCCTTTCTTGGAGGCATAATTATCTTCTTAGATGCACTGCCATACACTACAAGAGAAAGGCCCTGTAGACGCGCACTGTACATGCGAAAAAGCGAGCGCGTTTATAAGTGCATGTATCAGTGCGTCTATTCATGCTAGTATACAGAACACGTCTATATATCCGCGTTTATAAACACGCTTATAGATGCAAAAATAAATGCACATATTTTTCATTTCTCATAAAGTCCCTGAATATGACCAAACCTCTCATATGGTCCGACTTTACTTCTTAACAGTAAAACCTTAAATTTAAAATTTTAAAAAAATTTATGCTTGAAAAATCTTAAATTTAAATTTTTAAAAAATATTTAATTAAAAAATTTAAATTAAAAAGTTTAATGAGAGAGAGAGAGACTTTTGATTTAAAGAGAAGTGTTATTTAATTAAAGGAGAGAGTGAGAGAGAGAACCTAGGCCCTACAAATAAGAGAGAGGGGGGGAAGGAATTTAATTTAAAAGGGAGGGAGAAAAGAAAGAGAGAGAGGGGGTCTTAATTCTTAAAATTTAGGTGTGAATTGACCCCCAAATCCTCAAAACACCTCAAATGGGCTTCAAATTACATGAACATGTTGCAAATTCATAGTGGTATAGAAAGTTTCCAATGAGTTAATTTATTGTTAAGATTCCCGAATACGTAAATTGTTGACACCGATGATTCGTGATGTTACTATCTATATTGCTGCCACCGATGATTCATCATGTCACTATATTGTGTTTGTTACAAGCAATTTCCGCTATATTTGCGCATCGTATCCCAAAACTCACGATGCTTTGGGATTGTCCAAAGATTACATGTCCTTTCTGTCTCTCTTTCTGTTCGGTTGATAGGATGTGTGTGTGTCTCTCTCTCTCTCTCGGGTTGATATGATGTGGGTAGGCTAATGCCTAGGGTTCTCAGATGATGTGACTTATGCATATAGCATTATTTTTAGTGTTGACACGATGGAGCCCTAGGGTTATTCATGGATCCGACTTGATTTTTCCACCTGCATGCTATTGCGTCGCTTGAATGCAATGACGAGGACATCCACAGGATCTAGTCTCCTGGATACACTCTATTTACTATCTTAGAAATCAGGGTTCCGAGGAGGTATTTCCATCGGATCGTTAATTGATGAGATGGGCCAGAAAAGCAGAGGACTCGGCGAGACTTACGGTGGAATGCCAGCTCCCATGATGAGTCCCATCTGTTATTGCAGATACATACATAAATTATTGGAAACCATATTCATCATTGCTTTAGCTCAGAAGTTTGGCTCCTCGACGTCGTTTCTTCGCTCTTCTCTCTCTCTCTCTCTCAGAGCCATTATCTCTCTCACACACACACACACACACAGGTTGCAGCTATCATGCCATGTTATGTTACTTTCTCCTTCTCTCTCTCTCTCTCTCTCTCTCTCTCTCTCTCTCTCTCTCTCAATTTTGTTATGTTATCACTCGACGCAAATTAACGTGGTATCGAGACCAGAGAGCTCCCCAACGATAATCGCCTTACCCGAAGCGACTGTGCCGCAGTCTCTCTTCTTACTCGCTGCCTAATCCTAATCGTAATTGTACTCTACTGCAGGATCAATGCTCTGTGTGAGTTATAATAATTGCAATATCCCTTGGTTTTCCTCTATTTAATGCAAAACAATCTTTTATGGGCCGAGCTGATCAATTCTAAGCATAATGGAAGAGGGTTGACGATGAGTTGGGCATATTTATAGCCTGATTATGATGGAAGGACTCTGTGCGCAATGTAATTAAGGGAGTCGTGGTGTAATTATCATATTTGTATTGCAGCAGCCATGGCGACAAAGAGATGCGCCACCGAGGATTTCAGGCAGCCTAGACCAAATGACATCAAACAGTTAAGCTCTCTCTCTCTCTCTCTCCATTGTCGCAGATAACACTCTTATAATCCTGATTTCCAAGCTCTCTCTCTCTCTCTCTCTCTCTCTCTCCTGTTCCAGATAACAGCCTCTCGAGTCCTACTACGTTCCATGATTATAGAGTATTAGTACATTCCATGATGTATTCTGCATATATGCAATAAATCTTGTGGCATGTTATTTGTTGGCAACTAGTTTGGCTACAAGAGTTTTTAAGCTCAGTTTTATGCACAAGGACGTTATCGTAATATGGTATCTCGACAAGATATCCCATTGTTTTCTAATTCCAACATAGTCCGAAGGTTCTTGTAAAACCTATTTGCAAATGTGCATTTGGATAAGTTACACGTTCAAATCTCTGCCAACACAATACAAAACAATCTATGTTTGGAGACAAAGTTCTTGTTTACGTGCAGGTTAACACATTTTATGCTTGACAAGGAGAAATACCTCTTAACAACTAGTATTTGTTTGAATACATTACCAACTTTACTTCTTTCTGAATATTACAAATATACATCCAATCATTCAAAGCTAATTATATATGTGTGATTTCATGCCCTATATACATCCAATCATGCCCTATACAAATGTGATTGGATAGGGCATGATTGGATGTATATAGGACATAATTACACCTAGATCATAAGGACATGATATACATGTATAGGATCATACGGACATGATATACATGTATAGGGCATACATGTATAGGACATGATATACATTACCAACTTTACTTCTTTTTTAGTATTACAAATATACATCCAATCATTCAAAGCTAATTATATATATGTGATTTCATGCCCTATATACATCCAATCATGCCCTATATAAATATGATTGGATAGGGCATGATGATTGGATGTATATACGATATAATTATCAGAGAAGTGATTGATATATGCACATGTTGCATCTATTGTGCACTTAACCTAGCCATGGCTAAAACTTATAGATCAAAGGTTGACTTGTGTATTTGCAATATATATATATATATATATATATATATATATATAGAGAGAGAGAGAGAGAGAGAGAGAATTGATCAATACACTCACATGTCTCATTTGTTGTGCACTTAACCTAGCCATGCATGCCAATTCATAGCATGAGTAGATTGATGTAAATTAGTTGTCTTGTGCATGTGCAAGCTATTTCAATCATGTCAAGGTGCACTTATAGCTCACATATAATTTTAGATAAGGTGGACCACATGTAGCCAATGTGCACATGTCCTCTTTTCATCATCTTTAGCCAGTGTGTCCACTTGTTGGTGACTAAAATAGATCACTGTAAGGATACTTTGCAATACCAACAAGCCAACTACAAATCTCTTATCTATGAAATGTATAAGTAAATTAACTTGGTTAATTTGATGAGGTCAAGTTTTCCTTCCATGGACAGTGTGGTTGGCTATCTACTTCAAGGTTATAGGAACTTGCAGAAGTCAATGGAGCATCCTAAAAATGACGATGCTCTAATTACTATATCAAGTCACTTCATGTACATATCTTTGATTGATTGATGGATAATATGCCTTTCTCTATCTCTTTCGTATACACCTTCATTGCATTATCTCTCTCTAGCTAAAAACCATTCGTGCTTTATCCACCTATTGATACTTGCATACAATTGTAAGTGGGATGGTCTAGTAAGTCACCACATATGTGCCAACTGACTTGCCAATGTGTTATCTCTTATCCTCAAGCTTTGTTATATATGTCACCACATAGGTCAATTGATTTGCTAGTGTACCATCTCTTATCTCAAGATTTTCTATATATTTCAACAGTATTCTCAATCAAAAACATCATATCAAGCATATCTTGCATTAATCAAGCAGATTGGCCAACCCAACATAAATGAAATTGTATGAATAGCAATGTAGATCAAGATCTTAGCTTAAATCAATGACACCTTTTTGCACAATATAAACTGTTAGAGTTTAACTACAATATATAATGCCTGCAAATAAGAAAGAGGCTTGATTTTTTGGACCCCTATGCACATACAATCTGTGTATGTCATATTCCCTAAATGCATACATTGATACTTATAACATGGAGGCAAACATTTTGATATTGAAATACTAGGAAAGTCATGTCATGTTGATCCAAAAACAACCAAAAGCTAGCATCTAATCAGTTTAATTGTTCCTGTGCATCTGTCAACGCGTGTAATAGGTATTATCTACGCATATACACGCGCAATTACACGCGCTTACAAACACGCTATGTAAATATTAAAAAAATTAAAAAAAAGTTGTGGCTTTCTTTTCAAACATGTGCTTTCTTGCGTTTTTTGCATGTTTTCTGTAGTTCGAGCTCGATACACTACTCATGTCTATCTATCACTTCATGAAGACAATGAGGCAAGGAAATAAGAGTAAAAAGAGGACAGTAGGAAAGAAGAGCCAAAGAGTAAAGAACAAGAGCCAAATAGCAAGGAAGAGAAGAAGATTCAAGAAACTTACCAAGGGAATGGAGGAGGACAAGGAGCTTGCAACCTAGTCGCCACCCGTCGGAACAAGCAAAGGTGAGTTCTTCTTCTATCTCTCAATCTTGTTTGCTTTCTCTGTCTGTTTGTCTCTCTCTTCTCTCTCTTTACATGCTATAATCTGTCATCTATGGAGGTTTTTTTGTACATTTTTAAACCAAGTTTGAAAAGAAATGGTCCGACTGTGCGCGTCTGTCAGCGCGTCCAGATGACAGTGTAGACGCAGGTATAGACATGGAAATAGACGCGCTGACAGACGCACACAAAGACACAGATATAGACACAGCATGTAATATGTTCTATCTGCAAAGGGTAATATGATTTTTTTAATGTAGATGTGGAATCCTGGATCCTCCAGCACTGATCCTGAGTTGGAACTCATGAACAACACCTTAGCAGAGTTTTCTAAAGGTGTTAGTAGCTTTTTTGGAGGTTTTCCAAACAAGGAGCAATTCATGGGGGAGATGACCAATTATCTTGGTCGCCCTCCCACTGCAGAGGAGGTTTTTAGTGTGATGTCTGGGACACCTATCACATCTTTGCCTAGCACTGCCGCACAAACACCAAACCTGGGCAGGTATCTTGCATGACTTTGAGGGGGGGGGAAGTGATAGCCTACTTGAGGAGTGTCGTGCATGCCACATATAAAGATTGCATGATTCTCTTCAAGCACCAAAAAAATGGTTTGTGGCAAGAGGTGTTGCGGGCAGTACATAGAAGGTACCCTAATCTCGAGAATTCACGATTCTTAGATGATTGGGGATGGTCAAAGGTAAGAGACGCGCTTCATAACAAGAGGTCTCACCTTATGACGCGCGCCAAGGAGTCACTGTGGAGACAAGAGCAGGGGCGTCCTAGATATGGCCAACCACCCAATTGCCACTGTAGGGAGTGGAAAGAGGCCAAGAAGAGAGCAGTAGAGAAAATGACGTGTCGCCAGCATGCAGAGGCACGACGTATCCAGATGGCAACCATGGGATCGTCGCATTATGGATCGGGTGGCAGGGAGTCATGGGAGGCTGAGTTTGTAAGTATTATTTGATTTCATTTTTTAAATTAAATTTGGAATTTGTTTCACTTCATTATGTAGTGTGTTCTAATATGTTGTATGTTCAAATTGTTTTGTAGTATCATATCGTTGGTAGGATGCCTACTCCTAGAGAGGTAGGCTACCATCGAGGTCATAAGCGGGCATCCACTTGGCAGCATTTCTACGAGGAGGGACTTATCATGGAGGAGCAATATAATCGTGCCATGAGGATTCCACCACCAGAAGAGGTATGTTTTATTTTTTACATGAAAAATATAGCTAACTCTAATTTATTGTTTGTAATGGTATTTATATACCTTAATCCTTTGTGTAGGCGAACCCTGATGGAATTGAGGATAGCGAAGGGGGGACTAGCAGTAGCGGTGGCGGCAATGGCAGTGCCACAGGTAGCAGTGGTGGTAGCGATGATGATGCCTCTTTTGAGAAGATGTAGAGGAGCCCCATATATGCATGCCTTCCCTTGGCTTGTAATTTTTATTTTTGATATGTATTACTTTCGGCTAGTGCTTGCGACCATGACCATGCTTGAGGTCACAAGCACTAGAACACATCATGTAAAAACGTTTCATCTATATATATGAAATTTCGTGTTCTACATACATTGTTTTGTTTTCATTATCCAATCTTCGAAATAATCTTTCTCCTTTTTCCCTAAGCATACAATTTGATGTTGATGGGGGGGAAAAAACCAGAGAGCATGTGGCTTGCAAAGCCACATGCTCTCTGGTTTTTTTTTCATACCTCTGTTTTACACGTCTATCAACGCGTCTAAATTGTAGGATAAATGTGCGTCTATTCTCGTCAAAAACTTGCAGAGTAAACACTTTTTTAGACACGTAGATACACGCATGCATAGACGCACAATATGAATATATCCACTTTTTTATAAATATGATTATATATTTACGTAGCGCGTCAATATGAGCGTCTATATGCACGTCTACATGCGCGCGTAACTTTGACCATAAGCGCGCTTTTAGACAAGAATTTTTAGACGCAACAGTAGATGCAGTAATAAACGCGCACGACATTTTTTTATCACAATTCAAATATTGCATCTACAAGCGCGTCTGTGGAGCCTTTTTGTTGTAGTGATAGTCTCCACTTACAGCAGTGTTGTCTAAAAACCCGTAAACTCTTCTGCATTAGGTTGTATAGGATTATCTCGTAGCCTATTGCAATTGCGGGGATGATTCACACAAACAGTGAGAAATTGTACTGCCTTTGTATTGTCTTTACTCCGAACCCGAGCATATGAAGAACCATTATCCAAGCATTTTGTTTCTAGCATTGATTTCGAAATATAGGGTTGCCCCAAAATCACCAGATATCTTCATAAATCCTACAAAAAAAATTGATATTCATCCCTAACATCTCCAATACTCACGGGTACATTCGAACAAGCCGCATAAAGATCCCTAGATGAATTGTTTGCTACCCGCATGCGCCATCTCGGATCTACATCAATCGGCCAACCTCCATTGTCATACAAGTTGCTTGCCATAACATTGATTTTGGAACCATGATCCAAGAGAGCTATGCAAGGCGTCTTTGTATCTCCCACTTTAACAATTGTCTTTATTGTAGCACAAGCCCAATGCATTCGTAAATAATGACTGCTTGAAAAACAATGAGCGTCTTCTTCTTCATACCTTGATGATGGACATCCCCATTATTCATAGCCTTCTCTCTATGCTTATTGCTGTCCATAAGACCAATTTTAGCCACAAGATTATTGTCTCAACTCCCATTTAGCCCACTTTCAACATCATCCTATTCCAAAACAACATTACATGCATCATCATATTCCCTCTGAAGATGTTTCTCTATGTCTTTGTCAACCTGCATCAATGCTTGAAAACATTCACCATCAAACTTTCTTTTTCGTTTCAGCATATCAATGATTGCATCATGAAATCCATGCTTTGTGATTCAAAGAACTTGGCCAAGTGTGAATTTCACTCTACTACCGAGTATCCGATCTTCTAAGACCTTTTTAAGGTTTGTGGCAGTCTTAAGATCTGATTGTAACCTCTTACTGTGCTGCTTACCCCTTTTCTTTCCTTCTTGTTTCTTCTTTTGAGATGAATCCTCCATAATATGCTCAAGTATGTCTCTTTCAACCTCTTTCTATTGCTTCGTTTTATTTCGTGTTATGCATTTAGATGGGCCTAAAAAGGAAGGACTAGTAGTGTTCTCATCTCTTCTTCTCTTTTCTTCCACAAGAGCTTCTTAATTATGAACCATGGCCAAATAAGCATAGGCTAAAAATGAATCCACTGGTGCACTCCATCCTATTCTCCCTCCTATACTCTAACTTGCATCAGCCAATTTAGAGTTTGTTGTTTACCGTTTTCCATGCAATCTAATGCTTGCATCCAAACATGAGATTTTGCTTCAGCCATGCCTCCTTTACGAGCTTCATCAGTCCTTTGAATTCTCAATCCATATGTGGCTGCATCTATGGCAACAAATGATGTCCTTGCAGCCATCTCTTCCAACCTCTTCTACATGCCACCATTTTCAAATTTTGGCTCTATTGGAAGACCAGTTTCTATTGCATGTATTTTTTCATCTTTCCAAAAGACTAACCTTTTTTCTTCCACTTCGTGGTAGGCTGTACAATCTCACTTTCCATGCTGTAAATTGTCACACCAAATGTATCTCCTCTTGTATCCTTCTCTATATGCCATTTGGGCTATTGCATGATCCTTCTCTTCTACCTTGACATCCAGTTTTTTGACCTTTGCATTAATTTCTATCAAATTTAGCCTCAAATCACGCATGCCTTTGATTAATTCATCCACAACACCACGTTTAAGACTTAGACCAACAGGTATAGCCGGTTGTTCTACCGTAGTTACAGGCGCCTTGGATGCAATTTCAGCCCCTTCTGAGTACTAGCCAAGCACTAGCCGGTGTGGTGCCTATATCCCATCTTAATTTCATCCGCTCTCTCTTTACCAACATATGCACTTCTTCAGTTACATTAGCCCTATTTCAAAAGAGGCATATTCTAAACGATTAGTAAGTCCTACTTCTACCCTATTTCAAAATAGACATCTTCTAAACAACTAGTCAACTTATCGTGCAATATAGGATTTGCAACCTTTAGAAACAAATCAATTTTCGAACTCTCCAATGATTGTTACTCATCGATATCCAACTGCACATACAGACATTCAAATTCATGAAGCAAAGCTATAGCAGCCAACCCTTTATTGGGATTTTCAATCCAATCTATAAATGTCTTTTTATTTACCAATCCTACATCTTCCAAGAAAAACTCTTCTCTCAAAGCTTTCTTAAAAGCTACCCAATCAGTATCTCTTTTATGTAACTCATCAACCTGATCATGCAAAGCATACATGGCCAAATGGGAGAAATATCGATTCCATGCATAATCCAATACCCCATAAAACAACATCTTTCTTCATACAATCAGATGAAGTCCTAAACATTCTGGCCTTTAAATTGCTTTAATTATTGTCCAACTACTTGTAATACATTCACAACTAGGGAATCAATTCTTTCTACTTCCTGTCGAGTATGCATCTCTTGTTGTAACAAGAATTGTTGATGTTGTTGGTACTCCAACAAAGCAATCATCTGTTCTAAAGCACCACCACCACTTGATCTAGTAGAATCCCCCATCTTTACACACCTTTGTTGTCGAATTTCACGTCTGGTTCACAACTATCAAAGCCTTTGGGGTAGAAACTCTACCGTGGGGATAAGAGACAATAGGGTGAAGGGAGATTCAAGGAGAGGAGTAGATGAAAGAGAAGGGGCTCAAAGAAACAAAATATGTAGAAGAATGCTCACATAGATGAAGCCTTTTAGTTTATTCCTACATTATGAGAAGATAAATCTCTTGTAGACAAAAAACGTGCATAAAAAAATACATTCCTGTATGCTACTCAAACCACCAATTTGATGCCTCCATTGGCTCTGAAAGGGTGGTAAAATACCAAGATACCTGACCAGAATTCTGCCAGATCACTCCTTCATCTCCCACTTTGGAGTGTGTCACACAATTTTACCAATCCTTCTTTTTACATAAAATCCTCTCAAAATGGTTAAACTACTTTCTTTTACATGTCATCCTATTCTAGAATTTGTCTACATTTCTTTGGATTTTTACAAGAGATAATATCTAAAATATCAAAAATCGACTAAACTTCTCCAAAAATATAATATTTTTAAACCATCCACACTACGAACACTAACATTAATGACTAAAATGGCATTGCTCTCTAGATCAATAAGAAAGTCGCACTCTAGAGTTTTTCACACTATGACTGTGTAGTGGCACAACAGTGGGGCCCTTGGTGGGTGTGGTTGCCTTGGAGGTGATGGAAGTGCATGGAGGTATAAGGACAATAGGGTGGATCCATAGGCAAGCAAGGGCATCTCTTGCTTCCATGAATGGTGCTGGGCAGGAATATCCCTATTTTTTTTAGACAGGGGTGGAAATGGGTAGTCCCCCCTTTTTTTCTTACTTCCTCTTCCTCTTCTTCTCCTTCTCCTTCTTTTCTCCATTTTTCTCTTCTTTTTCTTCTCTTTATCCTTCTCCTTTTTTTAAATATTTTTCTTTCTCTTCTCTTGTCCTGCTTCTTCACTTATTTCTTCTTTCTTTTTCTTTTTATCATCTTTCTCTTCATTTTTCCATCTTTCTTTTCTTCTACATCTTTCTTTTCCACCTCTTTCTCTTCTTCTTCTTCTTCTTCTTCTTCTTCTTCTTCTCCTCCTCCTCTTTTTCACTAACCTAAACCACGTATACCAACCAAATTATCATGATAAAAATTTTTAAAAATAGAACCATACAATTACAATTTCCAATGCAAAAGTATCCCAATGGATATCATCAAAATTTGGGTAGTCCTCGCTTTTTTTCTTACTTCCTCTTCATTTTCTTGTCCTTCTCCTTCTTTTCTCCATTTTTATCTTCTCTTTCTCCTTCTCCTTTTTTAATAATCTTTTTGTTTCTCTTCTCTTGTCCTTCTTCTTCAATCATTTCTTCTTTCTTTTTCTTTTTCTCTTCTTTCTCTTCATTTTTCCATCTTTCTTTTCTTCTTCATCTTCTTCTTCTTCTCCTCCTCTTTTTTCACTAACCTAAACCATGTATACCAACCACAGTATCATGATAAAAATTTTAAAAAATAGAACCATACAACTACAATTTCCAATGCAAAAGCATCCCAATGGATATCATCAAAATTCAATGATATTTTTAAAATAAAAAAAGAAGAATAAAAAGCACCATCATATCCTAACTACAATATGTAGAATGTTCTTTTCCAATGTTATCACGAATCAACACTCTCAATAATCCAATAAAAAAACATCAAATCTGAAGTACTTGCAAAAGCATTTTGGGTTAGCAATATAATGCCCCCTATTTTTCATTGTGATGCATGCTAGAAAAATTATGCGGTTGATGTGTCCTTGGTCTTGGCAATGGAATCAAAATGTTATGCTACAAGAGCTCAATGTAGTCGGACTTTGGACACACTCTTATTCCTTCAAGAGCTTCGATGTAGGAGAATCAAATGAGTACCTCCTCTCACATCGTTTTTCACACACAAATGCAAGCATTCGTTTATAGTGATGAGTGCTATGGCCTTCCTTTAATCCCATGAAGGATGGGGTTTGCATACTCCACAATCTAAATGAGTGCTCCTTCATCTTTCAATTGTGTGTGATCTCCACATGCAAAAGAGAAGCATGGGCATGGCAAGAGAGAGTGCTTAGATAGATGATGAGTAGAGCTTCAATCTCTTGGTCTCGTAGTCCCACTCTCTTGCTCTCAATCTCTCACTCTCACCCTCACTCACTCTCTCACAATGAAAGTAGGAAGGCAAGTGTATATTATAAGCGTTGATCTCTTGAAAAAAACTAGATCAGTTTACCATACTAGGCAACTATAATGCCTTAAATATACCTACATGAACATCTTATTCTATTCTCACAGTCATCCTTTTTATACATGATTTCTAGGGTTATTTTTTCCCATCCCTCCTAGGTATCCAACCCACTTTAGGGATTTAGGACCATTCATTTCTCATTGCATGTTTTTCCTATGGTCAGAACGAACTAGAACCTTTGTGATTTTTCAACTTGAGCCTATGCAATCATTACAACTTGCATGGGATCAAGCCTTCATTGTTGTAGATTTATAATAAATCAATACAACTGCTGTAACCTTTTGGCACGTCAAATAAGCAATGATTCATGCATATTATATTGTGGTTAATAATCCAAAGACTTTTATTTTCAAAAATTTTGGCTTCTTATCGTGCTTAGTTGTACCTTTTGTATGTTGTATAGTTCTTGTGAATAATACTCCACTAATGATGTGGCCACCTATTCCTTTTGTTTTCTCTTCTCTCTTGTATTACTCAATCTACTATAGTAGTTTTCTATGCTTCCATTATTGCATCCACTTTTGACATCAACCCTCTATGCTTGAGTTCTTGGTGCTATTTTTTAGCACCATATTTGTGTGTTTTGATCTTTCTATTTTTTTTAAGACCTATTCTAAACTAATAAAGTGTTATGTAGCTTGGGAAACTAGTATGTGGAGCTTTTTGGCTTGTCTCCACTGTCTTTCGCTTGCATTTTGTCTACGTCAAGTTGCATTTTGTGTTCGTTGGCTTAGGCAACCCATGTTCTTCATGATGATTGTTTTATTTATTTCTTTGTGCCAATGTTTTAAACACAAATGCCATCATTTTGATTTTGCATGAGAAAACAATCAACTTTTTCAAATTTGGCTACAATTACGATTTAAACAAATTCCATTCTTATGATTTGACCCTATGTTTTCCAATCAACCATATATATTTTCTATTTCTTGAATTATTTTACTTAGGTGTTGCTACATTTAATTCTCACAGTTATTGTGTTTTACTGTCCAACATCTACATTATCACATTCTCTCTTATATAAGCTAGACAATTGATTTTTCAAGCTCTATCGAGTTTTCTTGACCATATTTTCTTTGTTGTAGTAATCATTTTGTGATTTGCAACCCTTACACTATGTGTGAACTCATGCAAGTCTAGTTTTTGTTTTGTTTTGGATGTACTTTATTTTTAAATCTCTTCTTTGCTTGATCTTTTTATCCTATCCACTCCAAATGGCACCTCCCTATGGCTTCACTCACGATAAAATTTGTGGCTCTTACTATATCACATGGAGTGTTGTCACGATAAGTATGGAGTGTTCTTAGTAATTCACAATTGTAAAAAAATAATAAGATAAAATTCACAAAAGCGAATACCTACAGGTACAAAATAATTAAACAGGTTGGAACTTTTTCATAACCTTAATTTAATTCCAGTACACTCGAAACTCATAAACATCCATTAATTTAATATGTATTGTGTATTTGGGAAAAAGACAATGTATCTTACATGCACGAGAATTGAAAGTAAAAGTCCATGTATTCATTATATATCAAAGCATTTACAAGGGAAGTTTTGATGGCTTGCGACCTAAAGCGTGGCCATAAGCAGTAGGCTCAAAGAGATATAATACACATACAAGAAAAGAAGGCCTCATGAGGAGGTATGGTGCTCCTCTACGAATCTGAAGAGGAAACATCCTCGCTAGTACCACCATGGCTACTAGCGTCGCTATCCCCCTCCTCGCTGTGCTCCACGTTCGGGTTCGCCTACACACACAAAAGATCAGGGTTGTTTACATAGACAAGGTGGAGAAAAAGTTATAATTAGTTATACTTTTAATAGGAAAGTAAGAAAAACATACCTCCTCTGACTGTCGAATCCTCATGGCCCAGTTGTATTGGTCCTCAATGATGAGACCCTCCTCATAAAAGTGAAGCTATGTCGTTGCACGGTTATGGCCTCGATGGTAACCTACCTCTCTAGGGGTAGGTGTCCTACCAACGATGGTAGTCTGCAAAACATTTAGAGATATACAAACAATTAGACGTCACAATATATTAGACTAAAATATATAAAGAATTTAAAGAAATATAAATTTAAAAAAACTAGAAATCAAAATATACTTACAAACTCTGCCTCCCACGACTCTCTGCCGCCCGATCCGTAATGCGACAATCCCATTGTTTCCATTTGGATCCGTTGCGCCTCTGCATGCTGGCGACTCTTCACTTTCTCAGCTGCTTTCTTCTTGGCTTTCTTCCACTCTACGCGGTGGCACATAGGTGGTTGGCTGTAGGCTCCATACCGCTCCTCCAGCCTCCGCAGTGAGTCCCTGGCCCGTGTCATGAGGTGGGATCTTTTGTTGTGAAGCATATCCCTCACTTTTGTACGTCCCCAATCATCCGAGAATCAGTGATCCTCAGGATTTGGGTACCTCCTATGGACTGCCCTCAACACCTCCTGCCACAAGCTGCTTTTCTAATTTTTGAAGGCAATGAAACAATCTTTATACATCGCATGCACGACGCTCCTCATGTACGCCATTACATCCCTTCCCTCATCATCATGAAAGATGCCACCGGCATCTATAACTCTATAGTAATGGCCTACAACCTCCTCTACATGATCTACTGGTGAGGGTGATCGCTCGCCACCTCCTAGGCAACCCCCACACAACCCTCGTCCTCTCCCTCGACTCTCCCTCCTTCCTCTCTATCGACTGCCCTCTGCCTCACTGCACGCACAAGCTTCTGCAGATGCACATGCTTCTGCAGATGCTTGTGCTTCAGCCGATGCACGTGGAGCATGCGGAATACCTGCAAATGGAGTACCTTCATATGGAGTACCTGCATATGGAGTACCTGTATGTGGAGTTCCTGCATGTGGAGTCTGGAAAGTAGTGCCAGGCAAAGACGCCAGAGGCGTGCCAGACATGACCCTGAACACCTCGTCCGCTGTGGGAGAGCGGCCAAGGTGTCTGGTCATCTCTCCCATGAAGTCTTCCCTACTAGGAAAACCTCCAAAAAATGCATTGACCCCCCTGCCAAAGGAGGCCAATGTATCATTCATGCGATCCACATCTGGGTCATTGCTAGATGAACCAGGATATGACATCTGCAAAAAAAACACGGGAAAAAGATAAATTTATTTGCATACAAAAAATATAGGAGGATATTGTGCAGTACAAGCAACTCATGGATGAGGGGTGGAGGTGACTATCCATAGACTAGAGGGCACATTGAGGCCTATATGCCTAGGTGAGGGCTCTAATTCACGAGATCCACATGTAGAACACACAAGTTTCAATCTCACTTTATATAAAGAATGTAATGTTTGTATAAATGTGTATAAAAGTATACCATTTCCTAATTTGTCACTTTTAGATCTAACTAGACTTCTATTTAGGAGTTAATCAATACCACGCAACAAGATTCTACTCTAGGTGATGTCACACAATAGGACCTTGATCAAAAGTATTTATTATTGATTGTAGCCTTATAAAATTGAATATAGGAAAATTTATAAAAGACTATGACTAGGGTGTCCTAAATTATAGCATAGCTTTCCTATTGCATACAAAAACACTACATTGTAGTTTTTAAGCCTTTGACATAACATTGCTGTTCATCTTCTGTCCAATGCGTCTATTTGCGCATCTAACGTGCAGCAGAGACGCGCTGCCAGACGCGCATCCCAGGTCAATGCGCGTCTAAAATCGTGTGTAGACTGCAGGTCAACCTTCTGTGCAGCACGTGTATATTGCAGAGTACACACGCCAACACACGCGCTCTAAGATGCGCTCTCAGATGCTCTGAGAGGAGACATTTTTGCGCGTCTATGTCCGCGTCTACACTGAGATATAGACGCGCTAGCAGACCCGCTGGGTCGGCCGATTCTAGGCCGACGACAGGCATTGACGATTTACATAATGCAATACATTATAATGGAATCAAAAATCCTAAATACACAGACAGAGCAGAGAGAGAAAGAGACAAACAAAGAGAGAGAGAGAGAGAGAGAAACTCACATTGGGTGTTTGGTGTGGCGGGTGGTGGCGCTCCTCCTTCTCCTTCTTCCTCTCCTTGGTAAGTTACCCTCCCTTGATGCTCGTTTGCTTGCTTGCTGCTTCTTCTTGTTCTCCTCTTTCTTATTCTCTCTTTCTTCCTCTCCTTAGCTTTCCTTTTTCCCTTCTTGTGTGTTTGAAATGAAAGAAGAGGTGAGTCATGAGGAGGTGAGGCATGAAGAGACTACAAGTCGGCTAAACTCAAGCTTCAGAACCGCAAAAAATGCAGGAAAGGAAAGGCGCAGTTTGAAAAGAAATGACTTAAGTATGGTTTGAATTTTGACGTGTGCGTCTATTTTCGCGTGTATATGTGCATCTATTGTTCAGATAGACGCCAGGATAGACACGAATATAGACGCGAAAATAGACACATAGGTAGACGCGGATTTAGATGCGCATTTGGGATTTATCATAATTTTTTGTTTTTAAGATAATTTTTTATAGTGAATTCTTCTTAAGTTTTGATAAGTTAAGATAAGTTTTAAGATGATGATTTTTGTGTATTTAAAATTAAGATCTTATGTAAACATATGAATGACAAATATTTTGATGTTGTCATGAATTAGGTTTAATCATGTCGACGTCGTCATCACCTAGTGCGGTGTAAGTTGGTGAGTCAATGAGCACATCCTCAAGTGAGGATGAAACATTGCATCTTCATAATCGAGATGCATGGCTACGACAAAAAATTAGATGCATGTGTGATCGTTGTCGAGGGTGTATTTTTCGAGCACATCGAATTGCAATGTCACACCTCAGCTTGTATGGAGAATGGGACCAAGAAAAATCACCGGTATTCATTGTGTTTTTTACCACTAAGATTGCTAGTCTATGTTATGGGAATTATATATCAACATACATGAAACTCCTTTTTGTGGTTGAGCAAGATGCGGTGCCACATCATCAGATGCTCCCTCCCGGGCGTCGAGAGGCTGCAAAATATCGACGCGAGGAGGCAGAGTCTTCAAGAAGAGTAGAGACTGACGACCATGATAGTAGCCCTCATGAAATGCCCCATCAAGTCGTAGAGGATGAGATTTTGGACAACATGGTACACCATCTATTTTCACAACCGGTTCAGGGAGAAGGTCACTCTACGAAGCCAGATGATCCACTATATGTAGCATCATCTACTCCGTTGTATGAAGGTTGTACGTACTCCATTCTTCGTGCGTCCCTCGAGATACTTAACTTGCAATCAATTTATGGATGGAGTAATGTCAGTTTGGATGCGTTATTGAAGTAGGTATCAATTCAGTTTGGCTTATATATGAATCATAATATTAATTGTTAACCTCTCCATTTTGAAATCAGACAGAAATATATGTTGGTGGTTTTTTAACTCACTTTTAAAATATATGTAGGTTATTATCACAAATGCTTCCAAAAGGAAACAAATTACCAACTAAGAGAGAGCAAGCAAGACATTACTTGACATCTCTGGAGGCCTCGATTATGTCAATATCCATGCATGTATCAATGATTGTGTCTTATTTCGTGGGATTCATGAGTTCGCACGAGAGTGTCCTGTTTGTGGTGAATCAAGATACGAAGTGGAGATGAAGTCAATGGATGTGCCTCGTAAGGTTTTGTGACATTTTTCTATTGTTCCACGTATAAAACTTATGTTCAAGTGTAAGTCTATTGGAAAGTTCATGTCATGGCATGCTAGTCATCGTTCAAGTGATGGAAAATAGAGGATCCCTACAGCCATACACTCATGGCAACATATAGATAATTTGTGGCCCGTTTTCAAAGAAGAGCCAAGAAATTTGAGATTTGGTTTAGGTATGGATGGAATCAATCCATTTGGCATCAAAAGCACATCATACAGTGTATGGCCAATGGTATTGATGAACTATAATATTCCTCCATCCATGGCAATTAAAAAGGGACATGTGATGTTGTCCCTTCTCATTCTTGAAAAGCACAAGGTAAAAAACATGGACATTTACTTAGAGCCTTTGATTGAAGAGTTAGAAATGTTATGGGAAGGTATTGAGGTGTAAGATACAAGTGCATCTGCATCCTCTAGAGATTTCACATTGAAGGCCATGTTGTTGTGGACCATGCATGACTTTCCAACATACGGAGAGTGTTTAGGTACATGTATATAACTCTATATTTGAAATTCAAGACTTGAATCAATTGCATTTTATTAATTCACTTGTTTTTTTAGGTTTAAAGAAGGTTATCTACGACAATCATCATCGATTTCGTCCTACTGACCATCCCAAATATGTTCTCCCTACTAATGGAATGACTCCACAATCTCTAACCATTCGAGATTGGAAGGAGAGATGGATTAATGCCGACAGCCACCCTCGACATGGCATGAGTCGGTAAGAAGTGCATTTCTCTCGATTGACTTTAAAGTATTTAGCATGATGAAATGTTTACATAATATATTGTTTGTTTGTTAGGTTCTCTATATTCTTTTGTCTTCCGTACTAGACTGAACTCAAGATCAATCACCTGTTGGACCCCATGCACATATTCAAAAATGTTGTATCTACATTATGGGATCACTTGATAGGGGCTCGCGATTCAGTTAATGTAAGGGAGGATTTACGTAACATTGGTCGCATGAGACGAGCCTGGCCACGAATTGGACCCAGAGGAAAGATTGAGGTACCCCATGCACCTTGGATATTGTCAAAGAACGAGGAAAAAATAGTGAAGGAACAAATATATAGCTTTCGAACACCCACAGGATGTATGAGATATCTCAAGGGAGCCTTAATAAAGAAAAAGAAAAGAGGTGTGCAGCAACTATCTGGTTTGAAGTCCCAGGATTGGCACAAAATGATTCAAGTAAGGGTATCTCTAACCATGAATATAGTAATTAGTGGCGTAACTATATGTAAACTTTGGGGTATGATGACTTTTTCCTCAACTAATCATTTGCATCTATGAATATTGTTTACATTCAGTTCATACTTCCTACTAGCATATCCCATTGTGCCTCCAAAGATGTACGTGATATCATTTACAAGATGGGAGAGCTTGTGAGATGTGTATACATTGTATTTTTTCATTATATATCTTTGAATTTCTACACAAAAATAAACAATTCTCAAATACATCTTGACAGATATGTGAGCTAGAAGAAAATTGATCCAAACAAATTGCAAGATGCTCGAGTATTATCTATTGAGGTGGTTTGTTTGGTGGAGGAAATTTTTCCTCGATTCATTTTGACTACTCAATTACATTTACTCCTACATTTGATTGATGATATTGCACTTTGTGGGGCAGTTCATGTAAGGTGGATGTTTTTTCTTGAGTGCTTCATGAAAACATTGAAAGCTTTTGTGAGACAAAAAGCACGGACTGAGAGAAGCATGGTTGAGGGTTGGTTAGTGCAATCATCCCTTATTTATATCTCTGAATATCTTGCTGAAGTGGATCCCTCGCAACCATGACTATGGAAAGATAATGAAGACTTGAGGATGACCTCTACAGTACCTCAAGGAAAAGGAATGAGTAAAGTGCTAACAAAAGAAGAACTTCGTAAGTTAAATAGTTTTTGTGTGCTCAATAGTGATGTAATGAGAAAATGGGTGACACTATATAATGAAGAAAGGGCAAGAAGAAAAAGCGAAAGACAAGAATTTTGCACTAGATATGGACGTAATGTCTCATTTCCAGATCATCTAAATGTGCTCCCACGTCATATTGATATAGATTGGTTACATGAGGAAATGGAGAGAATGGAAAAAGAGGAGGAAATTAATATATCTCAAGAAGAGTGGGAATACACACGAGGTTGCTTATCAAAGGTGAGACATACTATCAATTAGTTTCTTTCTATAAGTTTTATTTTATATAAATAATTGACATGTTTGATCTTTTATCTTTTACTACTAGTGCACATTATTCAATGCACTTTGGTGTGAGGGTAAACATCTTTGAACTCAACGTATAGATAAAAAGAGAAATACCCAAGATTGTGGTGTCCTTGCTCACTTCGAGGCTGCCACTGGTGCCATGGAAGGTTATTGTGGCTTAATCCAAGATATTTTGAAGCTTGACTTCAAACGATTCTTTATATATGTACTGGATGTGAAGTGGTTTAAAGAAGTGGTAACAAATGGTGAGCATTGCACAATCAACTGGTTTTGTAATCATTGACTCTACAAAATTTCACCAAAACAAGAATGATACATTAGTACTACCTCAACAATGCGAGCATGTATATATACAAAGGCTAATTTTTTTATATGTATACATGTGATACATATACACAATATAATAAGTACTTAAGTTTTTTGCTTTTGTTTTTCAAATACAGGTTGTGTATCATCCAATGGTAAACAATAACCGATGGTGGTATTTCATCCCTATATCTAATCGTTCAAAACCAATATATGGTAATATTACCGACATGGAGATAGCAGATGACAATCCAACAATTAATGATGATGTGCATGATGACACCATAATGGATGATATGCGTGATATAGTACAAGATGAACCTTGCAATGATGTTCAAGGAAACGCAGAAGAAGACAATAATGTGATTGTCGATGATATTGATGAAGTTATTGAGCAATATAGCAACACATCTGATAGTGGGATAGACTTATTTGTTTCGTTACCTCTTGGTAACATAGACCTAGAAGTAGATAGTTTAGCAAGGGCTGATCTCATTGAAGATGAGATGGATCATTCACTGTAACATACTTAATTTTCTTATTGATTCAATATATGTGTATTCCTAATTCTATGCTTTTTATCATGTGCACACGTGCATATTCAAGAATCAATAGTCAATTTTAAAGGAAGCATTGAATTTTCCATAATAAAAAGGAAGTATCTTTTATCATCTTCAAGTACATAGAGAAATTACGAGATACATATTGCAATGCTTGCTACTAATTGTAAGGTTTCTGTCACTTACCGCTAATTACTTATATCAGGCTTGTCAACTAGAGGAACTGCCATTTGTTAGAGAGCAATGAAAAAGTAATTATTAACTCTATTTTTTTAATTCAATGATTCAATGTGTATTCTTAATTCTATGGTTTTTATCATGAGTACATGTGCATGCTCAAGAATCAATTTCACGTGGTTAAATAATTATTAACTTTGATTTTCCAACTATATGAATTGCTAATTTTAGGTGGTTAAATAATTGTGTGTCTGATAACGCGTCTATATTAGCGTCTATTTGTGCGGATATATAGACGCAAAATTTGTATCTATTTACACGCACGTTTACACGCATTTATAGATGCTCTAATAGACGCGCCCAACTTTGCGTGTCTAACGTATGCGTCTATGCCTCGTTTCTGTTGTAGTGACACGCGCTCTAAGATGTGCCCTCAGATGTAATGAGAGGAAACATTTTTTCACATCCATACCTGCGTCTACACTAAAATGTAGATGCGCTAGCAGACGCGCTCAGTCGGCTCATTTTAGTCCGACGACCGCCATTGATGATTTACAAAATGCAATACATAATGGAATCAGAAATCCTAATATACAGACGGAGTAGAGAGAGAAAGAGATAAACAGAGAGAGAGAGAGAGAGAGACTCACCTTGGGTGTGGCAGGTGGTGGCGCTTCTTCCTTCTCCTTCTTCCTCTCCTTGGTAAGTTACCCTCCTTTGATGCTTGCTGCTTCTTCTTGTTCTCCTCTCTCTTGTTCTCTCTTTCTTTCTCTCCTTGGCTTTTCTTTTTCCCTTCTTGTGTGTTTGAAATGAAAGAAGAGGTGAGTCATGAGGAGGTGAGGCATGAAGAGACTGCATATCGGCTAAACTCAAGCTTCAGAACCGTAAAAAATGTAGGAAAGGAAAGGCACAGTTTGAAAAGAAATGATTTAAGTATGGTTTGAATTTTGATGTGTGCATCTATTTTTATGCGTATATGCGCGTCTATTGTTCATGTAGATGCGAGTATAGACGCGAACATAGACGTGCAAATAGACGCTAATATAGACGCGTACGTAAATGCGAATATAGACGCGCATTTAGGCTTTATCATAATTTTTTTGTTTTTAAGATAAGTTTTGATAGTGAATTCTTATCATAAGTTTAATGTATTTATGATGATTTTTATGTATTTAAAATTGAGATCTTAGAATAATTTATATGCTAGCTTTAAGTTTTTATGTACACATATGAATGACAAATATTTTGATGTTGTCATGAATTAGGTTTAATCATGTCGTCGTCATCACCTAGTGCGGTGCATGCTGATGAGTTAATGAGCACATCCTCAAGTGAGGATGAAACATTTCGTCTTCATAATCGAGATGCATGACTATGACGAAAAATTAAATGCATGTGTGATCGTTTTCGAGGGTGTATTTTTCAAGCACATCGAATTGCAATGTCACATCTCAGCTTGTATGGAGAATGGGACCGAGAAAAATCACCAGTATTCATTGTTTTTTTTACCACTAAGATTGCTAGTCTATGTTATGGGAATTATATATCAACATACATGAAACTCCTTTTTGTGGTTGAGCAAGATGCGGTGCCACATCCTCAGATGCTCCCTCCCGGGCGTCGAGAGGCTGCAAAACATCGACGCGAGGAGGCAGAGTCTTCAAGAAGAGTAGAGACTGACGACCATGATAGTAGCCCTCATGAAATGCCCCATCAAGTTGTAAAGGATGAGATTTTGGACAATATGGTACACCATCTATTTTCGCAACCGGTTCAGGGAGAAGGTCACTCTACGAAGCCAGATGATCCACTATATGTAACATCATCTACTCCGTTGTATGAAGGTTATACGTACTCCATTCTTCGTGCGTCCCTCGAGATACTTAAATTGCAAACAATTTATGGATGGAGTAATGTTAGTTTGGATGCGTTATTAAAGTAGGCATCACTTCAGTTTGGCTTATGAATCATAGTATTAATTGTTCTATTTTGAAATCAGATAGAAATATATGTTGGTGCTTTTTTAACTCACCTTTTAAAATATATGTAGGTTATTATCACAAATGCTTCCAAAAGGAAACAAATTGCCAACTAAGAGAGAGCAAGCAAGACATTACTTGACATCTCTGGGAGGCCTCGATTATGTCAAGATCCATGCATGTGTCAATGATTGTGTCTTATTTCGTGGGATTCATGAGTTCACACGAGAGTGTCCTATCTGTGGCGAATCAAGATTCGAAGTGGAGATGAAGTCAATGGATGTGCCTCGTAAGGTTTTGTGACATTTTCCGATTGTTCCACGTATAAAACTTATGTTCAAGTGTAAGTCTATTGGAAAGCTCATGTCATGGCATGCTAGTCATCGTTCAAGTGATGGAAAATGGAGGATCCCTGCAGACACACCAGCATGGCAACATATAGATAATTTGTGGCCCGTTTTCAAAGAAGAGCCAAGAAATTTGAGATTTGGTTTAGGTATGGATGGAATCAATCCATTTGGCATCAAAAGCACATCATATAGTGTATGGCCAGTGGTATTGGTGAACTATAATATTCCTCCATCCATGGCAATTAAAAAGGGACATGTAATGTTGTCCTTTCTGATTCTTGGAAAGCACAAGGTAAAAAACATGGACATTTACTTATAGCCTTTGATTGAAGAGTTAGAAATGTTATGGAAAGGTATTGAGGTGCAAGATACAAGTGCATCTGCATCCTCTAGAGATTTCACATTGAAGGCCATGTTGTTGTGGACCATGCATGACTTTCCAGGATACGGAGAGTGTTTAGGTACATGTATATAACTCTATATTTGAAATTCAAGACTTGAATCAATTGCATTTTATTAATTCACTTATTTTTTCAGGTTTAACCATATTAGGATATCATGCATGTCCTATTTGCGGTCCCCCTCTAGTTTCCTCTAGGCCGGCACGTTTAAAGAAGGTTATCTATGACAATCATCATCGATTTCGTCCTACTGACCATCCCAAATATGTTCTCCCTACTAATGGAATGACTCCACAATCTCTAACCATTCGAGATTGGAAGGAGAGATGGATTAATGCCAATAGCCACCCTCCACTCGGCATGAGTCGGTAAGTAGTGCATTTCTCTCGATTGACTTTAAAGTATTTAGCATGATGAATTGTTTACATAATATATTGTTTGTTTGTTAGGTTCTCTATATTTTTTCGTCTTCCGTACTGGACTGAACTCAAGATCAATCACCTGTTGGACCCCATGCACATATTCAAAAATGTTGTATCTACATTATGGGATCACTTGATAGGGGCTCGTGATTCGGTTAATGTAAGGGAGGATTTATGTAACATTGGTCGCATGAGATGAGCCTGGCCACGCATTGGACCCAGACGAAAGATTGAGCTACCCCATGCACCTTGGATGTTGTCAAAGAATGAGGAAAAAATAGTGAAGAAACAAATATATAGCTTTCGAACACCCATAGGATATATGAGATGTCTCAAGGGAGCCTTCATAAAGAAAAAGAAAAGAGGTGTGCAGCAACTATCTGGTTTGAAGTCCCACGATTGGCACAAAATGATTCAAATAAGGGTATCTCTAACTATGATTATAGTAATTAGTGGAGTAACTATGTGTAAACTTTGGGGTATGATGACTTTTTCCTCAACTAATCATTTGATCTATGAATATTGTTTACATTCAGTTCGTACTTCCTACTAGCATATCCCATTGTGTATCCAAAGATGTACATGATATCATTTACAAGATAGGAGAGCTTGTGAGGTGTGTATACATTGTATTTTTTCATTATATATCTTTGAATTTCTACACAAAAATAAACAATTCTCAAATATATCCTAATAGATACGTGAGCTTGAAGGAAATTGATCCAAACACATTGCAAGATGCTCGAGTATTATCTATTGAGGTGGTTTGTTTGGTGGAGGAAAATTTTCCTCGATCCATTTTGACTACTCAATTACATTTACTCGTACATTTGATTGATGAGATCACACTTTGTGGGGCAGTTCATGTAAGGTGGATGTTTTTTCTTGAGCGCTTCATGAAAACCTTGAAAGATTTTGTGAGGCAAAAAGCACGGCCTGAGGGAAGCATGGCTGAGGGTTGGTTAGTGCAATCATTCCTTATTTATATCTCTGAATATCTAGCTGAAGTGGATCCCTCTCAACTACGACTATGGAAAGATGATGAAGACTTGAGGATGACCTCTATAGTACCTCAAGGAAAAGGAATGAGTAAAGTGCTAATAAAAGAAGAACTTCGTAAGTTAAATAGTTTTTGTGTGCTCAATAGTGATGTAATGAGAAAATGGGTGACACTATATAATGAAGCAAGAGCAAGAAGAAAAAGCGAAAGACAAGAATTTCGCACTAGATATGGACGTAATGTCTCATTTCGAGATCATCTAACTGCGCTCCCACGTCATATTGATATAGATTGGTTACATGAGGACATGAAGAGAATGGAAAAAGATGAGGAAATTAATATATCTCAAGAAGAGTGGGAATACGTACGAGGTTGCTTATCAAAGGTGAGACATACTATCAATTAATTTCTTTCTATAAGTTTTATTTTATATAAATAATTGACATGTTTGATCTTTTATCTTTTACTACTAGTGCACATTATTCAATGCACTTTGGTGTGAGGGTAAACATCTTTGAACTCAACATATAGATGAAAAGAGAAATACCCAAGATTGTGGTGTCCTTGCTCACTTCGAGGATGCCAATGGTACCATGGAAGGTTATTGTGGCTTGATCCAAGATATTCTGAAGCTTGACTTCAGACGATTCTTTATATATGTACTGGATGTGAAGTGGTTTAAAGAAGTGGTAACAAATGGTGAGCATTGCACAATCAAGTGGTTTTGTAATCATTGACTCTACAAAATTTCACCAAAACAAGAATGATACATTAGTACTACCTCAACAATGCGAGCAGGTATATATACAAAGGCTAATTTTTTTATATGTATACATGTGATACATATACACAATATAATAAGTACTTAAGTTTTTTGCTTTTGTTTTTCAAATACAGGTTGTGTATCATCCAATGGTAAACAATAACCGATGGTGGTATGTCATCCCTATATCTAATCGTTCAAAACCAATATATGGTAATATTACCGACATGGAGATAGCAGATGACAATCCAACAATTAATGATGATGTGTATGATGACACCATAATGGATGATATGCGTGATATAGTACAAGATGAACCTCACGAGGATGTTCAAGGAAACACATAAGAAGACAATAATGTGATTGTCGATGATATTGATGAAGTTATTGAGCAATATAGTAGCACATCTGATAGTGGGATAGACTTATTTGTTTCGTTACCTCTTGGTAACATAGACCTAGAAGTAGATAGTTTAGCAAGGGCTGATCTCATTGAAGATGAGATGGATCATTCATTGTAACATACTTAATTTGCTTAATGATTCAATGTGTATTCTTAATTCTATGGTTTTTATCATGCGCACACGTGCATACTCAAGAATCAATAGTCAAGTTTAAAGCTAAATTGAATTTTCCATAATAAAAAGGAAGTATGGTTTCTGTCGCTTGAATTTTCCATAATAAAAAGGAAGTATGGTTTCTGTCGCTTGCTACTAATTGTAAGGTTTCTGTCGCTTGCCGCTAATTACTTATATCAGGCTTGTCAAACTGGAGGAACTACCATTCATTAGAGAGCAATGAAAAAGTAATTATTAACTCTATTTTTTTAATTCAATGATTCAATGTGTATTCTTAATTCTATGGTTTTTATCATGCGTACACGTGCATGCTCAAGAATCAATTTCAAGTGGTTAAATAATTATTAACTTTGGTTTTTTAATTATATTAATTTCAATTTTAGGTGGCTAAATAATTGCACATCTACTGGCGCGTCTATATTGGCATCTATTTGTGCGGATATATAGACGCAAAATTCGCATCTATTTACACGTACTTTTACACGCACATATAGATGCAATGATAGACGCGCCCGACTTTGCGCGTCTAACATGCGTGTCTATGCCTCGTTTCTCTTGTAGTGTTCATGTGTTCCAACTCAGGATCAATGCTGGAGGATCTAAGATTCCACATCTACATAAGAAAAATCATATTACCGTGTGTAGATAAAACATATTACATGCTGCGTCTATATCTGCGTCTCCGTGTGCGTCTATTAGCGTGTCTATTTCCACGTCTATACCTGCGTCTACACTGTCATCTAGATGCCCTGATAGACGCGCAGAGTCGGACCATTTCTTTTCAAACTTGGTTAAAAAATGTGTAAAGAAACCTCCATAGATGACAGATTATAGCATGTAAAGAGAGAGAAGAGAGAGACAAACAGACAGAGAAAGCAAACAAGATTGAGAGAGAGAAGAATAGCTCACCTTCTTTGCTTGTTCCGACGGGTGGCGTGGCTAGGTTGCAAGCTCCTTGCCCTGCTTCTCCCTTCCCTTGGTAAGTTGCTTAAATCTTCTTCTCTTCCTTGTTGTTTGGCTCTTGTTCTTTACTCTTTGGCTCTTCTTTCCTCCTGTCCTCTTTTTACTCTTATTTCCTTGCCTCATTGTCTTCATGAACTGATAGATAGACATGAGTAGTGATTTCGAGATCGAACTGCAAAAAACACGCAAAAAACGCAGGAAAGCATAGGTTTAAAAAGAAAGCCACAACTTTTTTTAAATTTTTTTAATATTTGTGTAGCGCGTCTATAAG